>NC_091979.1:1425852-1698352 GCF_044704955.1 Pristiophorus japonicus
GGGGGAGGAGGGGGGAGGGGAAGGGTGTGTGGGGGGGAAGGGTGTGTGTGGGGGGGAGGGTGTGTGGGGGGGAGGGGTGTGGGGGGGGGAGTAGGGTGTGTGGGGTGGGGGGGGTGGAGGGGAGGGTGTGTGGAGGGGAGCGGGAGGGAGGGGTGTGGGGGGGGGAGGGTGTGTGTGGGGGAGGGGTGTGGAGGGGAGTGGGGGGGAGGGGTGTGTGGGGGGGGAGGGTGTGTGGGGGGGGGGGTGAGGGGGTGTGTGGGGTGGGGGGTGAGGGGGTGTGGGGTGGGGTGAGGAGGTGTGTGGAGGGGAGCGGGAGGGGTGTGGGGGGGGGAGTAGGGTGTGTGGGGGGGAGGGTGTGTGGGGGGGGAGTAGGGTGTGTGGGGGGAGGGTGTGTGGGGGGGGAGAGTGTGTGGGGGGGGGTGTGTGGGGTGAGGGGAGGGTGTGTGGGGGGGGAGTAGGGTGTGTGGGGGGGGGAGTAGGGTGTGTGGGGGGGAGAGTGTGTGGGGGGTGTGGGGGGGGAGAGTGTGTGGGGGGGGGGGAGGGGTGTGGGGGGGGAGGGTTGTGGGGGGAGTAGGGTGTGTGTGGGGGGGGGGGGTGAGGAGGGGTGTGTGGGGGGGGAGAGTGTGTGGGGGGTGTGGGGGGGGGGAGGGGTGTGTGGGGGGGAGAGTGTGTGGGGGGGGGGGAAGAGTGTGTGGGGGGGGGGAGGGTGTGTGGGGGGGGGGGAGAGTGTGTGGGGGGGGGGGGAGTAGGGTGGAGGTGCTGTGTCGGGACGTACGAAGGATTAATGGCTCCGATTGCCCCCCAGGTGGATTTCACGTCCTGTGGGGGGCTGTTCTGTGCCCTCGGGATCGGCCTCTTTGTCTCGGGGATCGTGGTCACCATCGTTCTCTCCTTCAAATATGTAAGTAAAGCTCGACATTCCTGGCAACACAGTGAGAACCGGAATTTGAGGAATTGTATGGGGGGGGAGGAAGGGTGTGCCGGGAGGGGGGGGAGGGGCGGGAAGAGGGAGGGGTGGGGAGAAAGGGAGGGTGTGCAGGGGGGGAGAGGGAGGGAGGGTGTGCCGCGGAGTGGGGGGGCGGAGGGGAGGGGAGAGGGAGGGTGTGCGGGGGGGAGAGGGAGGGAGGGAGGGTGTGTGTGGGGGGGGGGAGAGGGAGGGAGGGTGTGTGGGGGGGGGGAGGGGTGGGGGGGTGTGTGGGGGAAAGAGGGGTGTGTGTGGGGGGAGGGAGTGTGGTGGGGGGTAGAGGGAGTGTGGGGGGAAAGGGGGGTGTGTGTGGGGGGAGGGAGTGTGGTGGGGGGGGAGTGGAGGGGAGAGGGAGTGTGGGGGGGGGGAGAGGGAGTGTGGGGGGGGGTGGGAGAGAGAGACCAGTGTTTAATGGAGGGTGCTGATGTACAAAGCCAGTGTGTGATCCCAGGATGCACCTACCCCACCCTCCATACCCAGGCACCTCCCGTGGAAGAGGAGGACCGAGTTGGACATGAATCCACCTTTTTATTTCAGTTATAGCCCGCCCCTCACTGCCCCTGGGAAGGTGGTGAGCCGCCTTGAACCGCTGCAGTCCGTGTGGTGAAGGTGCTCCCACAGAGCTGTTAGGGAGGGAGTTCCAGGATTGTGACCCAGCGACGATGAAGGAATGGCGATATATTTCCCAGTCGGGATGCTGTGTGACTGGGAGGGGAATGTGGAGGGGGTGGTGTTCCCAGGTGCCTGCTGCCCTTGTCCTTCTAGAGGGGGTTGGACTGCTTTCTTGCCCTTTTTTGTCTCGATGCTTTAAACGTCAGATTACCCACAAACTCAGCTGTAGTAATGGCAGGATCAGGTCTTTATTTAAAACTTCATACCACACAAAGACCAGTAGGAAAGTTACTGAGACATACACTTCACAAACCCAGTGCATGCTGCCTGCTCTCGTGACACACCTTCCCTTTCCAGTGTGTGCTGCTAAAACCGTGTTCACTCACATCTCGTATACCAAATCAGGTCTTTGAACTCTATATTCCATGCACACTATCAATAAATCATGGTACAGGTTGAACCTCCCATATCCAGAACTCCCTTATCCAGAACCACCCCTCGTCCAGAACCATTCCCGGCCACCAGGTGGCGCATGCGCAGAACTCCGACATGAACAAATCAAAGTCCTTCTTTGCTGCCGACTCCCGCGATCGCTGGCCTGACCCCACGATCCACCGTCCCGTCCCCCCGATCTCTCTGCCGCACACCCAGCCCCAAGCCAGCCAGCTCCAATATCCCCAGCTCAGTACCTGTACCGTCCAATTTAACGTGACCATCCCTCATCCAGAAAAATCCCGTATCCAGAACAGGTCAGGTCCCGAGGGTTCCGGATAAGGAAGGTTCAAACTGTACATCAAAAGTACACACAAATACTGACAGAATGACAATGCAAACTAAACACCCAGTCACTCAACCTCCTGAAATTGGTTTATTGCCACAATCTACTCTTGCCGTGCATTTTATTCCAAAAACACACAGGTGACCGAATAATTTACAATCCGTGCTGCTTGAACTTTGAACTCCGCATGTGTCATAGGAAAAAAAACATAGAAAAATAGGTGCAGGAGTAGGCCATTCGGCCCTTCTAGCCTGCACCGAAATCTCGCAGACGATGCAGGGAGCGAGGTATTCGGGTAATACGGCTTTCACAGCCACAGATCTCCATTTCTTCTCTCTCTTTCTTGCCAGGCAGTGTAATGCTACAATGTGCTGTGATATTAAGTGATCATCAAGATTTCTCCAGCTGTCATTATTATTCATCTTCCAGATATTCCTGCTCTTCAGTTATCCCAATTTCATTTTTAACTCAAAGGAATTCCACCCTGAATTTTATCCGTCCAAATCCTGTATCCTAACTTACTTTTAATGTCAGTCCCTCTGAGAGGTACCAGAACGTTTAACTCTATATTATTTCATTAAATACGGTAACCTGGGCTTTCGCTGTCGCAGGTGGGGGAGGTGCTGGGTTTGGGAGGTGCTGGCGAAGTGCGAACGCCTTAACTAATCCGATGTCTTTGTGTTCTGACAGATTCCCTGGCTGCACATGTTGTATTCAGCGATTGCAGCGATTGTATTCACTCTGGTGAGTAACGCTTCCTCCTGTCAGAGCCTCGCTCAGATCATTCTCCCTCTCCACTGTCCCATCAAACACTCCCAGGGCAGGTACAGGGGGTTAGATACAGAGTAAAGCTCCCTCTACACTGTCCCATCAAACACTCCCAGGGCAGGTACAGGGGGTTAGATACAGAGTAAAGCTCCCTCTACACTGTCCCATCAAACACTCCCAGGGCAGGTACAGGGGGTTAGATACAGAGTAAAGCTCCCTCTACACTGTCCCATCAAACACTCCCAGGGCAGGTACAGGGGGTTAGATGCAGAGTAAAGCTCCCTCTACACTGTCCCATCAAACACTCCCAGGGCAGGTACAGCACGGGGTTAGATACAGAGTAAAGCTCTGTGAACATTGAAACTGGAGGAGGCCATTTAGCCCCTTAAGCCTGTTCTGCCATTCAATGAGCGATCGTGGCTGATCTGTGACCTCACTCCATATGGACCTTTGCCCCATATCCCTTAATACCTTTTGGTTAACAAAAATCTATCAATCTCAGATTTAAAATTAACAATTGATCCAGCATCAATTGCCTTTTCCAAACCTCCGCCACCCTCTGTGTGTAGAATTGTTTCCTAATTTCACTCCTGAAAGGTCTGTAATTTTTAGACTAGACCCCCCAACCAACAGAAATCGTTTTTATCTTCCCTTTCTGTTCTCAATATTCTGAAAATTTTGACCAGATCATCCCTTAACCGTATAAATTCTGGGGAATACAACCCTGATTTGTGTAATCTCACCTCGTAACTAACCCTTGGAGTCCGGCTATCGTTGTGATAAACCCACGCTGCACTCCTCCCAGGCCAATATATCCTCCCTAAGCTGTGGTACGCAGACTGCTCTCAGTGCTCCAGATGTGGGTTAACCAGGGCTTTGTACAGCTGCAGCATAACCTCTACCCCCTTGTATTCTGGTCCTCTCGATATAAAGGCCAGCATTGAGAGCTGGGCCCAGTGTGCTCCAAACCCATTCACCAACCTACATCATGCGGATTGAGAGTGCGGTCTTTGTGCCTTCTCCCACTTTCTCAAAAGGTGGGTTTGTTGGCAGTGAGTCTCGCTGTGTGCCAGCACTCAGGTCCCAGCTGTCCGCTCCAAATCTCTGCCCTTTTGGTTCCTTCCTTTCCTCATTCCCTCCCTCTCCTCCGTCCCCTACTTCCCACCCTCCTCCCCTCCCTCCCTACCTCCCCTCCTTACTTCTCCCTATCTTCCCTCCCTCATTCCTTCCTGTCCTTCCCTCCCTCGACATTCACTAACTGTCTCTGTCTCTCCCTCCCTCCCAGTTCTTGGCCTTTGACACACAGTTGATCTTGGGGAACAGACGACACTCCATCAGCCCGGAGGAGTATGTTTATGGGGCTCTGAGACTCTACACTGACATCGTGCAGATCTTCACACACCTGCTGCAGCTGTTCGGATCCCGATAGAGGCGCCGGGCACAGCTCCGGGCACAGCTCCGTGACCAGAGCATGTCTCGGTCTCCCCTCCTCTCCTCATGTAAAATAATCCTCCGCTTATCCAATTGGGAGAAACATTACTTCAACACGATCGGAATTATCGACGCAGGCCTTGTAATGGCTGGTATCCTCCGGCCACCTCCCCCCCGACCCCTCCCCCAAACCCCGGCCCCGACCCCTCCCCGGCCCCTCCCCCCGGCCCGACCCCCTCCCTCCGACCCCTCCCCGTCCCCCCTCCCCCTGGCCCCGACCCATCCCCCGGCCCCCCCACCCCGACCCTTCGCCCCGGCCCGTTGCCCCCTCCCCCCGGCCCCTCCCCCTCCCCCCGGCCCGACCCCTCCTCCAAACCCCGGCCCCGACCCCTCCCCGGCCCCTCCCCCCGACCCTTCCCCGTCCCCCCTCCCCCGACCCATCCCCCGGCCCCCCCACCCCGACCCTTCCCCCCGGCCCGTTGCCCCCTCCCCCCGGCCCCTCCCCCTCCCCCCGGCCCGCCCCGACCCCTCCTCCAAACCCCGGTCCCGACCCCTCCCCGGCCCCCTCCCCCGACCCCTCCCCCTCCCCCTGGCCCGCCCCTCCCTCCTCCCGGCCCCTCCCCCTCCCCCTCCCCCGGCCCGTCTGCCACTGCTCTCTAAAAGAAATCAATCCTTAAATGAGAACTGAAAATGCTGAAACACTCAGCGGGTCAGGCAGCGCCTGTGGAGAGAGAAACCGAGTTAATGTTTCAGGTCTGGAAGAAGTTTTTAAGCAAGTCCGAAGCTCGGGAAAAAGTCATTGAGGAAAGAACAGAAGGGAGAGGTTTATGAGTCACGGGTGAATGGGAGTCGAGGGATATGGGGAGCGGGCAGGGGAGATCAGCCATGATGGTATTAAATGGGGGAGCAGGCTCGAGGGGCCGTATGGCCGGCTCCTCCTATTTCTTATGTTTTTATGGAGGGTTAGCGACCTGAAACATTAACTAGCTCCCTCTCCACAGGCGCTGCCTGACCTGCTGGTGTTTGCAGCATCCTCTGTATTTCACAATCCAGCCCCCGCAGTACTTTGCCTTTGAGATGGAATGCATTGTTTGTCAAGCCCCAATCGCCACAGCACTGCGTCGTCATTCCGGCCCCCCCTGCGTCGTCATTCCGGCCCCCCCTGCGTCGTCATTCCGGCCCCCCCTGCGTCGTCATTCCGGCCCCCCTCCTCGCCCCTCACTCCCAGGACCCCCGGCCATGCAATGGCATCGAAGGTGGTCCCAGAGACACCTGTCACAGTGGCAAGCGCACAGCAAGGGGGGGGGAGTCCCTAGTGACCGTGGGGGGGTGGGGGAGTCCCTAGTGACCGTGGGGGGGTGGGGGAGTCCCTAGTGACCGTGGGGGGGGGGGGGGGAGTCCCTAGTGACCGTGGGGGGGGGGGGGGTCCCTAGTGACCGTGGGGGGGGGAGGGGAGAGTCCCGAGTGACCTTGGGGGATTGGGGGGGGAGCGAGCCCCAAGGGACCAGAGCAGACTGCCGGGCATCTAATCTCCCGATCAGTCCGATTGATCTACAGGCTCGGTACAATAATATCCAGTTATGTGTTTGTTTCCGATGGTAACGTTCTGCAGCCCCTACTTCCTGAACCACACACACTGCTCTCTTCTCATCCCTCACATCTCGGTGCTTTCATTCATTTGCATCTCAATAACAGAGCAGTTACCTGCTGGAACCCTTGGCATCAGGAGGGAATAAACCTTCTGTGTGCTTTCTCTTCCATTACTTTGTTTAGTACAGATTACACCGGGACAGGAGGAGCCCATTCAGCCCCTCGAGCCTGTTACACAGGAGGAGGCCATTCAGCCCCTCGAGCCTGTTACACAGGAACAGGAGGAGGCCATTCAGCCCCTCGAGCCTGTTACACAGGAACAGGAGGAGGCCCATTCAGCCCCTCGAGCCTGTTACACAGGAACAGGAGGAGGCCATTCAGCCCCTCGAGTCTGTTACACAGGAACCGGACGGTCTGCACCTGGGCAGGACCGGAACCAATGTACTAGGCGGAGTGTTTGCTAGTGCTGTTGGGGAGGAGTTAAACTAATATGGCAGGGGGATGGGAACCTATGCAGGGAGACAGAGGGAAATAAAATGAAGGCAGAAACAAAAGATAGAAAGAAGAATAGTAAAAGTGGAGGGCAGAGAAACCCAAGACAAAAAACAAAAAGGGCCACATTACACCAAAATTTGAAAAGGGCAAAGTGTGTTAAAAAGACAAGCCTGAAGGCTCTGTGCCTCAATGCGAGGAGTATTCGGAATAAGGTGGACAAATTAACTGCGCAGATAGCAGTTAACGGATATGATGTAATTGGGATTACAGAGACATGGCTCCAGGGTGACCAAGGCTGGGAACTCAACATCCAGGGGTATTCAACATTTAGGAAGGATAGACAGAGAGGAAAAGGAGGCGGGGTGGCGTTGCTGGTTAAAGAGGAAATTAATGCAATAGTAAGAAAGGACATTAGCCTGGATGATGTGGAACCGGTATGGGTGGAGCTACGGAATACCAAAGGGCAGAAAACGCTAGTGGGAGTTGTGTACAGACCACCAAACAGTAGTAGTGAGGTTGGGGACAGCATCAAATTAGGGATGTGTGCAATAAAGGTACAGCAGTTATCATGGGCGACTTTAATCTACATATAGACTGGGCTAACCAAACTGGTAGTAATGCGGTGGAGGAGGATTTCCTGGAGTGTATTAGGGATGGTTTTCAAGACCAATATGTCGAGGAACCAACTAGAGGGCTGGCCATCCTAGACTGTGTGATGTGTAATGAGAAAGGACTAATTAGTAATCTTGTTGTGGGAGGCCCCTTGGGGAAGAGTGACCATAATATGGTAGAATTCTTGATTAAGGTGGAGAGTGACACAGTTAATTCGGAAACTAGGGTCCTGAACTTAAGGAAAGGTAACTTCGATAGTATGAGGTGTGAATTGGCTAGGATAGACTGGCAAATGATACTTAAAGGGTTGACGGTGGATAGGCAGTGGCAAACATTTAAAGATCACATGGATGAACTTCAGCAATTGTACATCCCTGTCTGGTGTAAACATAAAACGGGGAAGGTGGCTCAACCGTGGCTAACAAGGGAAATTAAGGTTAGTGTTAAAACCAAGGAAGAGGCATATAAATTGGCCAGAAAAAGCAACAAACATGAGGACTGGGAGAAATTTAGAATTGAGCAGAGGAGGACAAAGTGTTTAATTAAGAGGGGGAAAATAGAGTATGAGAGGAAGCTTGCAGGGAACATAAAAACTGACTGCAAAAGCTTCTATAAATATGACAAGAGAAAAAGATTAGTGAAGACAAACATAGGTCCCTTGCAGTCGGAATCAGGTGAAGTTATAATGGGGAACAAAGAAATGGCAGACCAATTGAACAAATACTTCGGTTCTGTCTTCACGAAGGAAGACACAAATAACCTTCCGATTGTACTAGGGGACAGTGCGTCGAGTGAGAAGGAGGAACTGAAGGATGTCCTTATTAGGCGAGAAATTGTGTTAGGGAAATTGATGGGATTGAAGGCCGATAAATCCAGGAACAGGAGGAAGCCATTCAGCCCCTCGAGCCTGTTACACAGGAACAGGAGGAGGCCATTCAGCCCCTCGAGCCTGTTACACAGGAACAGGAGGAGACCATTCAGCCCCTCGAGCCTGTTCTATTCAGTCAGATCATAGCTGATCTGTACCTCAACTCCAGTTACCCGCCTTAGCTCCATATTCCTCGAAACCCTTACCCAACAAAAATCTATTGATCACCGTCTTGAAGCTCCAGCTGACCCCCAACATCCACAGTCTTTTGGGGAGTGGGGGTGGGAAGAGAGTTCCAGATTGCCACAGCCCTGTGTGTGAAGAAGTGTTTCCTGACATCACCCTGTATGGCCTGGCTCTAATTTTAAGGTGATGCCCCCCTTGTTCTGGACGAGGGAATAGTTTTTCACCATCACAGTGCCAGCCGTGTCTCAGTGGGCAGCACTCTCGCCTCTGAGTCAGAAGGTTGTGGGTTCAAGTCCCACTCCAGTGTCCAGTATCTAGGCTGACACTCCAGTGCAGTGCTGAGGGAGTGCTGCACTGTCGGAGGGGCAGTGCTGAGGGAGCGCCACACTGTCGGAGGGGCAGTACTGAGGGAGCGCCACACTGTCGGAGGGACAGCGCTGAGGGAGCGACGCACTGTCGGAGGGGCAGTGCTGAGGGAGCGCCGCACTGTCGGAGGGGCAGTACTGAGGGAGCGCCGCACTGTCGGAGGGGCGGTACTGAGGGAATGCCGCACTGTCGGAGGTGCTGTCTTTTGGATGAGACGTTAGACCGAGGCCCCGTCTGCTCTCTCAGGTGGATGTAAAAGATCCCATGGCACTATTTCGAAGAGGAGCAGGGGAGTTCTCCCCGGGGTCCTAGGGCCAATATTTATCCCTCAATCAACATAACAAAACAGATTATCTGGTCATTATCACATTGCTGTGTGTGGGAGCTTGCTGTGCGCAAATTGGCCGCTGCGTTTCCAACATTACAACAGTGACTACACAAGTACTTCATTGACTGTAAATCGCTTTGGGACGTCCGGTGGTGGTGACAGGGGGCTGGAAAGTCTTTCTCTATCGCATCCCTTTATCATTTGAATTCCCTCGATTAGATCACCCCTCAGTCTTCTAAACTCAAAGGGCTACTGTGCGATATTCTGCAGGTGTTTGTTGGTCAGTCTGGACTGTTACTGCTTTACAATTTTACTTACCGCTGAATGTTTACAAACCTACTTACAGCACCTGTATTCTGTATAATATTGTATTAAAATGCTTTTGTTTACAAGTTGCAGTGATGTATGTGAAATTTTAAAATAGAAACATTAAATGCTGGATTTACACAGCAACTGAATTTTTGAAAAATACATTCCTGGGATGTGGGTGTCCCTGGCCAGGCCGGCATTTATTGCCCATCCCTCACTGCCCCTGGGAAGGTGGTGAGCCGCCTTCCTGAACCGCTGCAGTCCGTGTGGTGAAGGTGCTCCCACAGTGCTGTTAGGGAGGGAGTTCCAGGATTGTGACCCAGCGACAATGAAGGAACGGCCGATATATTTCCCAGTCAGGGTGGTGTGTGACTGGGAGGGGAACGTGGAGGTGGTGATATTCCCATGCGCCTGCTGTCCTTGTCCTTCTAGGGGGTAGAGGTCGCGGGTTTGGGAGGTGCTGCTGAAGAAGCCTTGGCGAGTTGCTGCAGTGCATCTTGTAGATGGTGCACACTGCAGCCAGGGGGCGCCGGTGGTGGAGGGAGTGAATGTTGAGGGTGGGGGAGGGGGTGAGTGTTGAGGGTGGGGGAGGGGGTGAATGTTGAGGGTGGGGGAGGGGGTGAGTGTTGAGGGTGGGGGAGGGGGTGAATGTTGAGGGTGGGGGAGGGGGTGAGTGTTGAGGGTGGGGGAGGGGGTGAGTGTTGAGGGTGGGGGAGGGGGTGAGTGTTGAGGGTGGGGGAGGGGGTGAGTGTTGAGGGAGGGGGTGAGTATTGAGGGTGGGGAGAGGGTGAGTGTTGAGGGTGGGGGAGGGAGTGAGTGTTGAAAGTGGGGGAGGGGTGAGTGTTGAAGGTGGGGGAGGGAGGGAGTGTTGAGGGTGGGGGAGGGAGTGAGTGTTGAAAGTGGGGTGGGGTGAGTGTTGAAGGTGGGGGAGGGAGGGAGTGTTGAGGGTGGGGGAGGGGGTGAGTGTTGAGGGTGGGGGAGGGGGTGAGTGTTGAGGGAGGGGATGAGTATTGAGGGTGGGGGAGAGGGTGAGTGTTGAGGGTGGGGGAGGGAGTGAGTGTTGAAAGTGGGGGAGGGGTGAGTGTTGAAGGTGGGGGAGGGAGGGAGTGTTGAGGGTGGGGGAGGGGGTGAGTGTTGAGGGTGGGGGAGGGGGTGAGTGTTGAAGGTGGGGGAGGGAGGGAGTGTTGAGGGTGGGGGAGGGAGGGAGTGTTGAAGGTGGGGGAGGGAGGGAGTGTTGAAGGTGGGGGAGGGGGTGAGTGTTGAAGGTGGGGGAGGGAGGGAGTGTTGAAAGTGGGGAGGGAGGGAGTGTTGAAGGTGGGGGAGGGAGGGAGTGTTGAAGGTGGGGGAGGGAGGGAGTGTTGAAGGTGGGGGAGGGGGTGAGTGTTGAGGGTGGGGGAGGGAGGGAGTGTTGAGGGTGGGGGAGGGAGGGAGTGTTGAGGGTGGGGGAGGGGGTGAGTGTTGAAGGTGGGGTAGGGAGGGAGTGTTGAGGGTGGGGGAGGGAGGGAGGGAGTGTTGAGGGTGGGGGAGGGAGGGAGTGTTGAGGGTGGGGGAGGGAGGGAGTGTTGAAGGTGGGGGAGGGAGTGAGTGTTGAGGGTGGGGGAGGGAGGGAGTGTTGAGGGTGGGGGAGGGAGGGAGTGTTGAGGGTGGGGGAGGGGGTGAGTGTTGAAGGTGGGGGAGGGAGGGAGTGTTGCGGGTGGGGGAGGGAGGGAGTGTTGCGGGTGAGGGAGGGAGGGAGTGTTGAAGGAGGGGGAGGGAGGGAGTGTTGAGGGTGGGGGAGGGAGGGAGTGTTGAGGGTGGGGGAGGGAGGGAGTGTTGATGGTGAGGGAGGGAGGGAGTGTTGAGGGTGAGGGAGGGAGGGAGTGTTGAAGGTGGGGGAGGGAGGGAGTGTTGAAGGTGGGGGAGGGAGAGAGTGAGTGTTGAAGGTGGGGGAGGGAGGGAGGGAGTGTTGAAGGTGGGGGAGGGAGGGAGTGTTGAAGGTGGGGGAGGGAGGGAGTGAGTGTTGAAGGTGGGGGAGGGAGGGAGGGAGTGTTGAAGGTGGGGGAGGGAGGGAGTGTTGAGGGTGGGGGAGGGAGGGAGTGTTGAGGGTGGGGGAGGGAGGGAGTGTTGAGGGTGAGGGAGGGAGGGAGTGTTGAAGGTGGGGGAGGGAGGGAGGGAGGGAGTGTTGAGGGTGGGGGAGGGAGGGAGTGTTGAGGGTGGGGGAGGGAGGGAGTGTTGAGGGTGGGGGAGGGAGGGAGTGTTGAGGGTGAGGGAGGGAGGGAGTGTTGAAGGTGGGGGAGGGAGGGAGTGTTGAGGGTGGGGGAGGGAGTGAGTGTTGAAGTTGATCAGCGTCCAAAAGAGGAAAGGGGGGTTAATGTTTTGGGTGGGGCTCCTGCAGAGCTGGGACAGCTTGGTGCCCCCCTTCACGGATCGCACTGCCTGTCGCTGGGGTATGGCTTTCACGAGCTCTGCCCGCACTTTGACACCTGACCCAAGAGACCATTCTTCACTTGTGAGTCCAGACAGTGAATGGCACTGGACTATTCGGCTGTGTGGGGAATCATGGCCAAAACCGCCCTCCATACGACCCCTGGCTGCGATCACTTGACCCCAGACACCATTGGTCTCCTGGGGAGTATTACTGCCTTAAAGGGGAAGGAAGGTTTCGGGGGGAGTTTGCGTTTCACACGGACAGCTCTGTAGGAAAATTCACAACTAATCAGAAACATTATTTCAGAGAGTGGGTGGTCAGTTTACGGAACAGGTACCTGGGGCGACGGTGCAAGCAGTTAGAGTTAACAGTTTCAGAAAATAAAATTCAGGGATACAGTGAGCAACTTGTATTTATATAGTGGCTTTAATTGTAGTTATACTTCCCAAAGTGCTTCACAGCAGTGTAATCAAATCCAATTCCACACCGAGCCAAAGGAGGAGATATTGGCACAGGTGCCCAAAGGCTGGGTCAAAGAGGCAGGTTTTAAGGAATGTCTTAAAGGAGGAGAGGTGGAGAGGTTTAGGGAGGGAGTTCCAGAGCTTGGGGCCCAGGCAGCTGAAGGCACGGCCACCGATGGTGGAGCGATTAAATCGGAGATGTTCAAGAGGGCAGAATTGGAGGAGCGCAGAGATCTTGGGGAGCGGGGGGAGCTTGTAGGCTGGAGAAGGTTACAGCAATAGGGAGGGGTGAGGGCTTTGTAAACAAGAATGTGAATTTTAAAATTGAAGCATTGCTTAACTAGGAGCCAATGTAGGTTAGTGAGCACAGGGGGTGATAGGTGGGCGGGACTCAGTGTGAGTTAGGACACGGGGAACAGGGGGCTGATGGGTGAGTGGGACTTGGTGCGAGTTAGGACACGGGGCACAGGGGGCTGATGGGTGAATGGGACTTGGTGCGAGTTAGGACACAGGGCAGTGAGCACGGGGTGATGGGTGAGTGGGACTCGGTGCGAGTTAGGACACGGGGCAGCGAGCACAGCGGGTGATGGGTGAGCGGGACTGGGTGCGAGTTAGGACACGGGGCACAGGGGGTGATGGGTGAGTGGGACTGGGTGCGAGTTAGGACAAGGGGCAGCGAGCACAGGGGGTGATGGGTGAGCGGGACTGGGTGTGAGTTAGGACACGGGGCAGCGAGCACAGGGGGTGATGGGTGAGCGGGACTCGGTGCGAGTTAGAACACGGGGCAGCGAGCACAGGGGGTGATGGGTGAGCGGGACTCGGTGCGAGTTAGGACATGGGGCACAGGGGGTGATGGGTGAGCGGGACTGGGTGCGAGTTAGGATGCAGGGCACAGGGGATGATGGGTGAGCGGGACTGGGTGCGAGTTAGGACACGGGGCAGTGAGCACAGCGGGTGATGGGTGAGCGGGACTCGGTGCGAGTTAGGACACGGGGACAGTGAGCACAGGGGGTGATGGGTGAGCGGGACTGGGTGCGAGTTAGGACACGGGGCAGCGAGCACAGCAGGTGATGGGTGAGCGGGACTCGGTGCGAGTTAGGACACGGGGCACAGGGGGTGATGGGTGAGCGGGACTGGGTGCGAGTTACGACACTGGGCAGCCGAGCTTTGCATGACCTCAAGTTTATGGAGGTGGGAGGCTGACCAGGAGAGCGATGGAACAGAGACATTCCGTGGGGATGCAGTGAGCTCAGGAGGAACAGGTAACTGTGGACCCAGGGTTCCCAAAGCTCTCCATCTCTGGGGTTTTCCTCGTCTCATGTCTGGGTTTGTTGTCGACTCATTGATAGAGAGCGATCGATGTGATTGGTCAACACGTCGTTGTATCATACGACTTCTCTTTAGGTGGTCCCTCGGAGGTGAGGATGACTTGCTGAGTTCTCAGGTGACTGACGAGTACAATGCAGGACCTAGTCTGTCACAGGTGGGGCAGAGGGTGGTTAGAGGGATGGGTGGGGGGGGGTACTTGGGTTGTTGTGCGCTTCTTCTGCTGTCGACGCTTGGCTTCCGCGTGCTCCCGGTGCTCAGCGCCCTCCCGGATACACTTCCTCCACTTCGGGTGGCCTTGGGCCAGGGACTCCCAGCTGTTGGTGGGGATGTTGCATTTTATCAAGGAGATTTTGAGGGTGTCCTTGAAGCGTTTCCTCTGCCCACCTGGGGCTCGCTTGCCGTGTCGAAACTGTGAGTAGAGCGTTTGCTTTGGGAGTCTAGTATCAGGCATGCGGACGATGTGGCCTGCCCAGCGGAGCTCATCGAGTGTGGTCAGTGCTTCGATGCTGGGGATGTTGGCCTGCCCAGCGGAGCTCAGCGAGTGTGGTCAGTGCTTCGATGCTGGGGATGTTGGCTTGAGCGAGAACACTGATGTTGGATTTGCAGGATCTTGCGGAGGCAGCGCTGGTCGTACTTCTTCAACGTTTTGAGATGCCTGCTGTACATAGTCCACGTCTCTGAGCCGTACAGGAGGGTGGGAATCACCACTGCTCTGTAGACCGTGATGGTAAAAGGCGAATTAGAGACACTTTGGTCTATTTCCATCCAGCTATTCCTCTGTGTGCAATGTGGACCAGACTGAGAGCACAAGACTGCCCTCCATCACACAGATAAAGCAGATACTGGTGCAGGAGGCATCACAGCTGATGCCTCATTCTGTCCTTACAACAACAACGGCACAAGGCTCATCACAGGAGTGCTATCAAACAAAAAATAACACCGCATCACATAAGGAGATGTTAGGGCTGCTGACCAAATGGTTGGTCAAAGAAGAGTGTCTTAAAGGAGGAGAGAGGTGGAGAGGTTTAGGGAGGGAGTTCCAGAGCTTGGGGCCCAGGCAGCTGAAGGCACGGCCACCGATGGTGGAGCGATTAAAATCGGGGAAGCACAAGAGGCCAGAATTCGAGGTGCAGAGATCACGGGGGGTTGTGGGGCTCGAGGGGATTAGATAGGGAGGGGCAAGGCCATGGAGGGATTTGTAAACGAGGATGATAATTTTCAAATCGAGGCGTTGTTGGACCGGGAGACATTGAAGGACTTGGTGCGATGTTAGGATACAAGCAGGCTGGCGTGGGGCGGGGTGAGCTGTAAACGGAGGGGAAACTACTTGAAGTGCGGTAACTTACAGGGCTACGGACCGAGAGCTGGGAAGTGGGATTAGGCTGGGTAGCTCTGTTGGCCTCCTTTCGTGCTGTAAATGTCGAAGGTTCTACATGAAAGGACTGTTACTGGATATTATTGATGGGGCCCTGAGTCAAGTCTGTGCTCAAACCACAGCCCAGTGGAGACCTTGACTGTGCATCATCCCTCGTGGCTCTCAGAAGGACACTGCAGCCATCGGTACTTCCCGTGGTTGGTTGGCTCGGCCTGCTGACAGGGTTTATCGAAGGGGCTGGGTGTTTACAAGCCAACTCTGCCTGGTGTGACATTTATCGCACTCCATTACCCAGCCTGCCTTGGTGGGGGAACCTGACCCCACGACCTCTCGCTGATCGGTCCAGGACCAGAACCACTGCTCCTCCTGTACACGGGCCGCAGAGTCAATTAGAGGCTGTTTCTGGAGGGAGGCAGTAAGGGCCGATCAGGATTGGGAAGGGCTTACCCTGAAAGATCAGTTTTGACACCATCCTCAGTCCCTCGACTGATTGCAGCTCAGTGTCACCCTCTGGTGGTCGGTAAACGTGTGGCAACCTGCAACTGCAGCCAAATCTAGAGAACCAGAGACATGTACAGCACAGGCAATTCATCCCATCCTGTCTGTACCAGCTCTTTGTTATAGCAACCCCTAACTAATCCCACTGCCCCGCTCTCTCCCCATAGTCCTGTATCAATCCCCAAACTAATCCCACTGCCCCGCTCTCTCCCCATAGTCCTGTATCAATCCCCAAACTAATCCCACTGCCCCGCTCTCTCCCCATAGTCCTGTATCAATCCCCAAACTAATCCCACTGCCCCGCTCTCTCCCCATAGCCCTGTATCAATCTCCAAACTAATCCCACTGCCCCGCTCTCTCCCCACAGCCCTGTATCAATCGCCAAACTAATCCCACTGCCCCGCTCTCTCCCCATAGTCCTGTATCAATCGCCAAACTAATCCCACTGCCCCGCTCTCTCCCCATAGTCCTGTATCAATCCCCAAACTAATCCCACTGTCCCGCTCTCTCCCCACAGCCCTGTATCAATCGCCAAACTAATCCCACTGCCCCGCTCTCTCCCCATAGTCCTGTATCAATCCCCAAACTAATCCCACTGCCCCGCTCTCTCCCCATAGTCCTGTATCAATCGCCAAACTAATCCCACTGCCCCGCTCTCTCCCCATAGTCCTGTATCAATCCCCAAACTAATCCCACTGCCCCGCTCTCTCCCCACAGCCCTGTATCAATCGCCAAACTAATCCCACTGCCCCGCTCTCTCCCCATAGTCCTGTATCAATCCCCAAACTAATCCCACTGCCCCGCTCTCTCCCCATAGCCCTGTATCAATCCCCAAACTAATCCCACTGCCCCGCTCTCTCCCCATAGCCCTGTATCAATCCCCAAACTAATCCCACTGCCCCGCTCTCTCCCCATAGTCCTGTATCAATCCCCAAACTAATCCCACTGCCCCGCTCTCTCCCCACAGCCCTGTATCAATCCACAAACTAATCCCACTGTCCCGCTCTCTCCCCACAGCCCTGTATCAATCCCCAAACTAATCCCACTGCCCCGCTCTCTCCTCATAGCCCTGTATCAATCCCCAAACTAATCCCACTGCCCCGCTCTATCCCCATAGTCCTGTATCAATCCCCAAACTAATCCCACTGCCCCGCTCTCTCCCCACAGCCCTGTATCAATCCCCAAACTAATCCCACTGCCCCGCTCTCTCCCCATAGTCCTGTATCAATCCCCAAACTAATCCCACTGCCCCGCTCTCTCCCCACAGCCCTGTATCAATCCCCAAACTAATCCCACTGCCCCGCTCTCTCCCCATAGCCCTGTATCAATCCCCAAACTAATCCCACTGCCCCGCTCTCTCCCCATAGCCCTGTATCAATCCCCAAACTAATCCCACTGCCCCGCTCTCTCCCCATAGTCCTGTATCAATCCCCAAACTAATCCCACTGCCCCGCTCTCTCCCCATAACCCTGTATCAATCCCAAACATAGAAACTAGGTGCAGGAGTAGGCCATTCGGTCCTTCTAGCCTGCACCGCCATTCAATGAGTTCATGGCTGAACATGCAACTTCAGTACCCCATTCCTGCTTTCTCGCCATACCCCTTGATCCCCCTAGTAGTAAGGACTACATCTAACTCCTTTTTGAATATATTTAGTGAATTGGCCTCAACTACTTTCTGTGGTAGAGAATTCCACAGGTTCACCACTCTCTGGGTGAAGAAGTTTCTCCTCATCTCGGTCCGAAATGGCTTACCCCTTATCCTTAGACTGTGACCCCTGGTTCTGGACTTCCCCAACATTCGGAACATTCTTCCTGCATCTAACCTGTCTAAACCCATCAGAATTTTAAACGTTTCCATGAGATCCCCTCTCATTCTTCTGAACTCCAGTGAATACAAGCCCAGTTGATCCAGTCTTTCTTGATATGTCAGTCCCGCCATCCCGGGAATCAGTCTGGTGAACCTTCGCTGCACTCCCTCAATAGCAAGAATGTCCTTCCTCAAGTTAGGAGACCAAAACTGTACACAATACTCCAGGTGTGGCCTCACCAAGGCCCTGTACAACTGTAGCAACACCTCCCTGCCCCGTACTCAAATCCCCTCGCTCTGAAGGCCAACATGCCATTTGCTTTCTTAACTGCTTGCTGTACCTGCATGCCAACCTTCAATGACTGATGTACCATGACACCCAGGTCTCATTGCACCTCCCCTTTTCCTAATCTGTCACCATTTAGATAATAGTCTGTCTCTCTGTTAATCCTACTGCCCCGCTCTCTCCCCATAGCCCTGTATCAATCCCAAACTAATCCCACTGCCCCGCGCTCTCCCCATAGCCCTGTATCAATCCCAAACTAATCCCACTGCCCCGCTCTCTCCCCATAGCCCTGTATCAATCCCCAAACTAATCCCACTACCCCACTCTCTTCCCATAGCCCTGTATCAATCTCCAAAATAATCCCACTGCCCCACTCTCTCCCCATAGCCCTGTATCAATCCCCAAACTAATCCCACTGTCCCGCTCTCTCCCCATAGCCCTGTATCAATCCCAAACTAATCCCACTGCCCCGCTCTCTCCCCATAGCCCTGTATCAATCCCAAACAAATCCCACTGCCCCGCTCTCTCCCCATAGCCCTGTATCAATCCCCAAACTAATCCCACTGCCCCGCTCTCTCCCCATAGCCCTGTATCAATCCCCAAACTAATCCCACTGCCCCGCTCTCTCCCCATAGCCCTGTATCAATCCCCAAACTAATCCCACTGCCCCCATCTCTCCCCATAGCCCTGTATCAATCCCCAAACTAATCCCACTGACCCGCTCTCTCCCCATAGCCCTGTATCAATCCCCAAACTAATCCCACTGACCCGCTCTCTCCCCATAGCCCTGTACCAATCCCAAACTAATCCCACTGACCCGCTCTCTCCCCATAGCCCTGTACCAATCCCAAACTAATCCCACTGACCCGCTCTCTCCCCATAGCCCTGTATCTTCCTCTTAAAATGTTTATCCATTTTTTCTTTCAAAGATGCAATGGTCTTTACCAGTTGGGAGGTGCTTTTGAAGAAACCTTGTTGTTACTGCAGTGCATTCTATATAGAATCATAGAAATTTATGGCAGTGAAGGAGGCCATTCTGCCCATCGTGTCTGTGCCAGCAAAAAAGAGCTATCCTCTGGAACTCACCGACAGGGTGGTAGATGCAGAAACCCTCACCACGTTTTAAAAGTACTTGGATGTGCACCTGAAGTGCCGTAACCTGCAGGGCTCCGGACTGAGAGCTGGAAAGTGGGATTAGGCTGGGTAGCTCTTGGTCGGCTGGCTCGGACACGATGGGCCGAATGGCCTCCTCCCGTGCTGTAAATTTCTATGGTTCTATAATTCTTAAACACCTCATTTACCTGTCCTGCTACCTTCAGGGATCTGTGGCCTTGTCGATGGTGCACACGGCAGCCACAGTGCGCCGGTGGTGGAGGGAGTGGATGTTGAAGGTGGTGGATGGGATGCCCATCAAGCCACTGCTTTGTCCTGGCTGCTGTCAAACTTCTCGAGCGTTGTTGAAGCCGCAGTATAAATGTTGACATAAAGCTGTCATGTGACATGAGTAATGGAAATGTGGGTAAGAATCGTGTGGTATACAATGCTTTTATTATAGTTATACTTTAGTGGAACAAAGTGGAGTGAGACAGAATATCAACATCGATGACACGACAAGCAACGTAGAATTGTCAGTCCCCAACGGACAGACCACACCGAGAGGCACAAGGTCTCACCCTTTCTCCTCCTTCCCAACCTCCCGGGACGTGGAACACACCCAGAAACACAAGCAGCACGCTGTCGTTTCATCGATTAACCAAAAAACAGCGGCTCAGGTGTCCGGTGGGAGATCGGACTGGGGGGGGGGGGGAGGTTGGAGGGAGGGAGGTTTGGGGGGAGGTTGGGGGAAGGAGGGAGGGAGGAGAGACAGAGGCGGAGAATTAGTGCGGGGGGAGAAGCAACTGACGGGAAAGGCGAGGAGCGGGGCGTCAGGTGCGTCTGCCCATCACGTTGCTCGGGGTAACGGCGCGGGGGGTTATGGTCTGCCCATCACGTTGCTCGGGGTAACGGCGCGGGGGGTTATGGTCTGCCCATCACGTTGCTCGGGGTAACGGCGCGGGGGGTTATGGTCTGCCCATCACGTTGCTCGGGGTAACGCCGCGGGGGGTTATGGTCTGCCCATCACGTTGCTCGGGGTAACGGCGCGGGGGGTTATGGTCTGCCCATCACGCTGCTCCCGACGGTACCGCTCGCTCTGGTACTCTCCCTCGTTGGCGTCCTTCATCCTCCGCCGGACCTTCAGCTGTTTCAGTCGGTTCCTGTCCACCTCTCGCTTGGCGACGAGGAACGTGATGATTCCAGACGGGAGACCGATTAACCTGCAGCAAAATGCCCCGGAAACAGAGTGGATTAGCCGCACATTCGACAACACACACCACTGCAGGATGACGGGAAATAAAACACCAGCAGAATAAAACGGCATAAAATCGGTCAATACTGCGGCCCCTCACTGTGTGACTGACCCTCGATAGTGCGGCCCCTCACTGTGTGACTGACCCTCGATAGTACGGCCCCTCACTGTGTGACTGACCCTCGATAGTGCGGCCTCTCACTGTGTGACTGACCCTCGATAGTGCGGCCCCTCACTGTGTGACTGACCCTCAATAGTGCGGCCCCTCACTGTGTGACTGACCCTCGATAGTACGGCCCCTCACTGTGTGACTGACCCTCGATAGTGCGGCCTCTCACTGTGTGACTGACTGACCCTCGATAGTGCGGCCCCTCACTGTGTGACTGACCCTCGATACTGCGGCCCCTCACTGTGTGACTGACTGACCCTCGATAGTGCGGCCCCTCACTGTGTGACTGACCCTCGATAGTGCGGCCCCTCACTGTGTGACTGACCATCGATAGTGTGGCCCCTCACTGTGTGACTGACTGACCCTCGATAGTGCGGCCCCTCACAGTGTGACTGACCCTCGATAGTGCGGCCCCCTCACTGTGTGACTGACCCTCGATAGTGCGGCCCCTCACTGTGTGACTGACCCTCGATAGTGTGGCCCCTCACAGTGTGACTGACCCTCGATAGTGCGGCCCCTCACTGTGTGACTGACCCTCGATAGTGCGGCCCCTCATTGTGTGACTGACCCTCGATAGTGCGGCCCCTCATTGTGTGACTGACCCTCGATAGTGCGGCCCCTCACTGTGTGACTGACCCTCGATAGTGCGGCCCCTCACTGTGTGACTGACCCTCGATAGTGCGGCCCCTCACTGTGTGACTGACCCTCGATAGTGCGGCCCCTCACTGTGTGACTGACTGACCCTCGATAGTGCGGCCCCTCACTGTGTGACTGACTGACCCTCGATAGTGCGGCCCCTCACTGTGTGACTGACCCTCGATAGTGCGGCCCCTAACTGTGTGACTGACCCTCGATAGTGCGGCCCCTCACTGTGTGACTGACTGACCCTCGATAGTGCGGCCCCTCACTGTGTGACTGACCCTCAATAGTGCAGCCCCTCACTGTGTGACTGACCCTCGATAGTGCGGCCCCTCACTGTGTGACTGACTGACCCTCGATAGTGCGGCCCCCTCACTGTGTGACTGACCCTCGATAGTGCGGCCCCTCACTGTGTGACTGACCCTCGATAGTGCGGCCCCTCACTGAGTGACTGACCCTCGATAGTGCGGCCCCTCACTGTGTGACTGACCCTCGATAGTGCGGGCCCCTCATTGTGTGACTGACCCTCGATAGTGCGGCCCCTCACTGAGTGACTGACCCTCGATAGTGCGGCCCCCTCACTGTGTGACTGACCCTCGATAGTGCGGCCCCTCACTGAGTGACTGACCCTCGATAGTGCGGCCCCCTCACTGTGTGACTGACCCTCGATAGTGCGGCCCCCTCACTGTGTGACTGACCCTCGATAGTGCGGCCCCTCACTGTGTGACTGACCCTCCATAGTGCGGCCCCTCACTGTGTGACTGACTGACCCTCGATAGTGAGGCCCCTCACTGTGTGACTGACCCTCGATAGTGCGGCCCCCTCACTGTGTGACTGACCCTCGATAGTGCGGCCCCTCACTGTGTGACTGACCCTCGATCGTGCGGCCCCCTCACTGTTTGACTGACCCCTCGATAGTGCGGCCCCTCACTGTGTGACTGACTGACCCTCGATAGTGCGGCCCCCTCACTGTGTGACTGACCCTCGATAGTGCGGCCCCCTCACTGTGTGACTGACCCCTCGATAGTGCGGCCCCCTCACTGAGTGACCAACTGTTCAGATCACAAAGGAACGTGAACACAACAACAACGTGTATTTATATCGTGCCTTTAACATCGTGAAACGTCCCATGGAGTGTTGTGAGAGAAACAATTTGACACCGAGCCGATTAAGGACAAATTAGGGCAGGTCAAAGTGGTATGTTTTAAGGAGCACCTTTAAGGAGGTAGAGAGGCGGAGAGGTTTAACAGGGAATTCTCGAGCTTGGGGCCCAGGCAACAGAAGGCACGGCCGGCAATGGTTGGGAGATTATAATCAGGGATGGTCAGGAGGGCAGAATTAGAGGAGCGCAGACATCTCAGGGGGTTGTGGGGCTGGAGGAGATTACAGAGATAGGGAGGGGCGAGGGCCATGGAGGGATTTGAAAACAAGGATGAGACTTTTGAAATCGAGGCGTTGCTTCATCGGGAGCCATTGTAGGTCAGCGAGCTCAGGGGACGATGGGTGAGCGGGATTGGTGCGAGTTAGGACATGGGGCAGCGAGCTCAGGGGACGATGGGTGAGCGGGATTGGTGCGAGTTAGGACATGGGGCAGCGAGCTCAGGGGACGATGGGTGAGTGGGATTGGTGCGAGTTAGGACATGGGGCAGCGAGCTCAGGGGACGATGGGTGAGCGGGATTGGTGCGAGTTAGGACATGGGGCAGCGAGCTCAGAGGGTGATGGGTGAGCGGGATTGGTGCGAGTTAGGACATGGGGCAGCGAGCTCAGAGGGTGATGGGTGAGCGGGATTGGTGCGAGTTAGGACATGGGTCAGCGAGCTCAGGGGACGATGGGTGAGCGGGATTGGTGCGAGTTAGGACATGGGGCAGCGAGCTCAGAGGGTGATGGGTGAGCGGGATTGGTGCGAGTTAGGACATGGGTCAGCGAGCTCAGGGGACGATGGGTGAGCGGGATTGGTGCGAGTTAGGACATGGGGCAGCGAGCTCAGAGGGTGATGGGTGAGCAGAACTGGGTGCAAGTTATGACACGGGTCAGTGAGCACAGGGAGCACAGCGAAACAAATACTTTGGTTCTGTTTTCACGAAGGAAGACACAAATAACCTTCCGGAAATACTAGGGGACCGAGGGTCTAGTGAGAAGGAGGGAAATTGTGTTAGGGAAAGTGATGGGATTGAAGGCCGATAAAACCCCGGGGTCTCATAGTCTGCATCCCAGTGTATTTAAGGAAGTGACCATAGAAATAGTGGATGTATTGGTGATCATTTTCCAACAGTCGATCGACTCTGGATCAGATCCTATGGACTGGAGGGTAGCTAATGTAACACCACTTTTTAAAAAGGAGGGAGAGAGAAAACGGGTAATTATAGATCGGTTAGCCTGACATCAGTCGTGGGGAAAATGTTGGAATCAATTATTAAAGATATAATAGCAGCGCATTTGGAAAGCAGTGACAGAATCGGTCCAAGTAAGATGGATTTATGAAAGGGAAATCATGCTGGACAAATCTTCTGGAATTTTTTGAAGATGTAACTAGTAGAGTGGACAAGGGAGAACCAGTGGATGTGGTGTATTTGGACTTTCAAAAGGCTTTTGACAAGGTCCCACACAAGAGATTGGTGCAAAATTAAAGCTCATGGTATTGGGGGTAATGTACTGACATGGATAGAGAACTGGTTGACAGACAGGAAGCAGAGAGTCGGGATAAACGGATCCTTTTCAGAATGGCAGGCAGTGACTAGTGGAGTGCCGCAGGGCTCAGTGCTGGGACCCCAGCTCTTTACAATATACATCAATGATTTAGATGAAGGAATTGAGTGTAATATCTCCAAGTTTGCAGATGACACTAAACTGAGTGGTGATGTGAGCTGTGAGGGGGACGCTAAGAGGCTGCAGGGTGACTTGGACAGGTTAGGTGAGTGGGCAAATGCATGGCAGATGCAGTATAATGTGAGGTTATCCACTTTGGGGGCAAAAACACGAAGGAAGAATATTATATGAATGGCGGCAGATTAGGAAAAGGGGAGGTGCAACGAGACCTGGGTGTCATGGTTCATCAGTCATTGAAAGTTGGCATGCAGGTACAGCAGGCGGTGAAGAAGGCAAATAGTATGTTGGCCTTCATAGCTAGGGGATTTGAGTATAGGAGCAGGGAGGTCTTACTGCAGTTGTACAGGGCTTTGGTGAGGTCTCACCTGGAATATTATGTACAGTTTTGGTCTCCTAATCTGAGGAAGGACATTCTTACTATTGAGGGAGTGCAGCGAAGGTTCACCAGACTGATTCCCGGGATGGCTAGACTGACATATGAGGAGAGACTGGATCAACTGGGCCTTTATACACTGGAGTTTAGAAGGATGAGAGGGGATCTCATAGAAACATACAAGATTCTGATGGGACTGGACAAGTTAGATGCGGGAAGAATGTTCCCGATGATGGGGAAGTCCAGAACCAGGAGACATAGTCTAAGGATAAGGGGTAAGCCATTTAGGACTGAGATGAGGAGAAACTTCTTCACTCAGAGAGTTGTTAACCTGTGGAATTCCATGTCGTGGAGAGTTGTTGAGGCCAGTTCATTTGATATATTCAAGAGGGAGTTAGATATGGCCCTTACAGCCAAAGGGATCAAGGGGTATGGAGAGAAAGCAGGAAAGGGGTACTGAGAGAATGATCAGCCATGATCTTATTGAATGGTGGTGCAGGCTCGAAGGGTCGAATGGCCTACTCCTGCACCTATTTTCTATGTTTCTATGTGATGGGGGAGCGGGACTCGGTGCGAGTTAGGACACGGGTCAGCGAGCACAGGGGAGTGATGGATGAGCGGGACTCGGTGCGAGTTAGGACACGGGGCAGTGAGCACAGGGGGTGATGGGTGAGCGGGACTCGTTGCGAGTTAGGACACAGGGCAGTGTGCACAGGGGGTGATGGGTGAGCGGGACTCGGTGCGAGTTAGGACACGGGGCAGTGAGCACAGGGGGTGATGAGTGAGTGGGACTTGGTGCGAGTTAGGACACGGGGCAGTGAGCACAGGGGGTGATGGGTGAGCGGGACTCGGTGCGAGTTAGGACATGGGGCAGTGAGCACAGGGGGTGATGGGTGAGCGGGACTGGGTGCGAGTTAGGACACGGGGCAGTGAGCACAGGGGGTGATGGGTGAGCGGGACTGGGTGCGAGTTAGGACACGGGGCAGTGAGCACAGGGAGTGATGGGTGAGTGGGACTCGGTGCGAGTTAGGACACGGGGCAGTGAGCTCAGGGGGTGATGGGAGAGCGGGACTCAGTGCGAGTTAGGACACAGGGTACAGGGGGTGATGGGTGAGTGGGACTCGATGTGAGTTAGGACACGGGGCAGTGAGCACAGGGGGTGATGGGTGAGCGGGACTGGGTGCGAGTTAGGACACGGGGCAGTGAGCACAGGGGGTGATGGGTGAGCGGGACTGGGTGTGAGTTAGGACACAGGGCAGTGAGCACAGGGGGTGATGGGTGAGCGGGACTGGGTGCGAGTTAGGACACGGGGTACAGGGGGTGATGGGTGAGCGGGACTCGGTGTGAGTTAGGACACGGGGCAGCAGAGTTTGGGATGGACTCGAGTTTATTTCGAGTAGAATGTGGGAGGGGGTTCCGGCCAGTGACGCACCGAATCGTATCCCTCCTCTGCTGGGACTCGCACCTTTCCCCCTCTTACCAGGCCAGGCCGATTTTTCCCATGGGATTCTTGGCCCTCCGCTGTGGGATGTATTCTGGGCGGCCTGCGATTGGTGGGCCCTGGTCCTCCTCTGATTGTAGCGTGGGTCTGCTGCCGTGGATGGATCTGACGCTGTGTGGTGGCATGGCTGATGCCAGGTGACTGCGGATTGGCAGGACTGTGCAGGTGGCAGGGGCAGAGAGCTGGGTAAGGCAGCAGCTCCACCTGCCTGTGGGGAAAACAAAACATAGCAACGTAAGAAATAGGAGCAGGAGTCGGCCATTCGGCCCCTCGAGCCTGCTCCGCCATTCAATAAGATCATGGCTGATCTGATCATGGGCTCAGCTCCACTTCCCAGCCCGCTCCCCATAACTCTTCACTCCCTTATCGCTCAAAAATCTGTCTCTCTCCGCCTTAAATATATTCAATGACCCAGCCTCCACAGCTCTCTGGGGCAGAGAATTCCAAAGATTTACAACCCTCTGAGAAATTCCTCCTCGTTTCCGTGTTAAATGGGTGATCTCTTATTCTGAGACTATGCCCCCTAGTTCTAGATTCCCCCACGAGGGTAAACATCCTCTCTGCATCCACCTTGTCCAGCCCTCTCAGAATCTTATATGTTTCAATAAGATCACCTCTAAATCTTCCAAACTCCAACGAGTAGAGGCCTAACCTTTCCTCATAAGACACCCCTTCATCTCAGGAACCAGCCTGGTGAACCTTCTCTGAACAGGGTTACTCCAGGAAGATAATCAACCAGAGGTGGACGGGGAGTGCCTCCCTCCTGTAGCCCCTCAGCCTGAGGTATTGACTCAACTCATCGCTGTCTCCATGACTCTGCCTGCCTCCTTCCCCCACTCCTTGTCTCCTACCCACTCCACGCTGGGTTACAGACCCACAGGATCAGCTCCCCAGCACCTCACCCGGGCAATCAGCTCTCGGGTACGATCCTGTACAGTGAGGGTCAGCTGGCTATTTGACTGTGTGAGGGGAGGTCATCACACCTGAGCAGGCCCTGTCCTCAGCCAATGACCACACTGTAAACACTCACCCACTCTCACCATCAACAAAGATAAGAACACAAGAATTAGGAGCAGGAGTAGGCCGTTCGGCCCCTCAAGTCTGCTCCGCCATTCAATGAGATCAACACCACTTTCCTGTCCAATCCCCATGTCCCTTAATAACAAAGAATGACTTGCATTTCTATAGCGCCTTTCACAACCTCTGGACGTCCCAAAGCGCTTAACAAGAAAATGTACTTCATTGGCTGTAAAGTGTAACTGTTGTAATGCAGGAAATGTGAGAGTAATTTGCACACAGCAAGCTCCCACACACAGCACTGTGATAGTGACCAGATAACCTGTTTAGTGATGTTGACTGAGGGATAAATATTAACCAGGACATCGGGGATAAGTCCACCGCTCTTGTTTGAATTAGTGCAGTTGGATAGTTTATGTCTATCTCAGGGAAGTCAGACGTCTTGTATAAATGCAAGTTCTTTCCTTAAAACCACAACAGTGCCATTACAGCCAGTGTCCTGATAATTGAAAACCTTAAATATTTAATTCCTGCCAATTGTAGAAAGCAGTTTGAAGCCTGAATTGTAATACAGACCTGTTTACTGGTCACAAATGATTCTGGGCATCTGCTTCGAGAGCCAGGAGCAGGTGCTCGCCCTCCCTGCAGGTGAGCTGCCCACAGTCAGGGATGGAGTCACAATGGAAGACACAAAAACCATGCCAAAAATTGCTGGTTACGGAAATGTGGGAAAGGAGGACCTTGAGACAATCACTATCACTAGGGGGGTAGTGCTGGACAGGCTAATGGGACTCAAGGTAGACAAGTCCCCTGGTCCTGATGAAATGCATCCCAGGGTATTAAAAGAGATGGCGGAAGTTTTAGCAGATGCATTCGTTATAATCTATCAAAATTCTCTGGACTCTGGGGAGGTACCATCGGATTGGAAAGCAGCTAATGTAACGCCTCCGTTTAAAAAAGGGGGCAGACAAAAGGCAGGTAACTATAGGCCGATTAGTTTAACATCTGTAGTGGGGAAAATGCTTGAAGCTATCAGTAAGGAAGAAATAGCGGGACATCTAGATAGGAATAGTGCAGTCAAGCAGACGCAACATGGATTCATGAAGGGGAAATCACGTTTAACTAATTGACTGGAATTCTTTGAGGATATAACGAGCATGGTGGATAGAGGTGTACCGATGGATGTGGTGTATTTAGATTTCCAAAAGGCATTCGATAAGGTGCCACACAAAAGGTTACTGCAGAAGATAAAGGTACGCGGAGTCAGAGGAAATGTATTAGCATGGATAGAGAATTGGCTGGCTAACAGAAAACAGAGATTCGGGATAAATGGGTCCTTTTCAGGTTGGAAATCGGTGGTTAGTGGTGTGCCACAGGGATCGGTGCTGGGACCACAACTGTTTACAATATACATAGATGACTTGGAAGAGGGGACAGAGTGTAGTGTAACAAAATTTGCAGATGACACAAAGATTAATGGGAAAGCGGGTTGTGTAGAGGACACAGAGAGGCTGCAAATAGATTTAGATAGGTTAAGCGAATGGGCTAAGGTTTGGCAGATGGAATACAATGTCGGAAAATGTGAGGTCATCCACCTTGCGAAAAAAAACAGTAAAAGGGAATATTATTTGAATAGGGAGAAATTACAACATGCTGCGGTGCAGAGGGACCTGGGGGTCCTTGTGCATGAAACTCTTTTTGGGAGTAAACAAAAAACATTAAACCGTGCCCCCCCGATCTGGGGGAAACACCAACCATTTACAAGGCTTTTTTTTTTCCCTCCAAGTGCCCCCTATAAAAGGGGAGGGGGACACTAAAAGCACCGGCAATTAAAACAAATTAAACTTTAAAACGTAAAATCAAATTAAAATTTGGTTGCCGGGGGTGATGATGCACTCCAGTCCCTCCGGTGCCCACCTCTCGCGGAAGGCCGCGAGCGTACCGGTGGACACCGCGTGCTCCATCTCCTTGTGCATGAAACTCTTTTTGGAGTTTATCTGGAAAACATAAAACATTAATCGGTGCCACCCGACCTGGATGACACACCAGACATTTACAAGGCCCCTTTTTTTTTTCTTTTTTTGGTTTTTTTTTGTGTTTTTCTTTTTTTTTTGGGCAGTAAAATCACATTTTTCCCTCCAGTGCCCCCTATAAAAGGGGAGGGGGACACTAAAAGCACCGGCAATTAAAACAAATTAAACTTTAAAACGTAAAATCAAATTAAAATTTGGTTGCCGGGCGTGATGATGCACTCCAGTCCCTCCAGTGCCCACCTCTTCCTTGTGCATGAATCCCAAAAAAAGTTAGTTTGCAGGTGCAGCAGGTAATCATGAAGGCGAATGGCATGTTGGCCTTCATTGCGAGAAGGATGGAGTACAAAAGCAGGGAGGTCCTGCTGCAACTGTATAGGGTATTGGTGAGGCCGCACTGGAGTACTGCGTGCAGTTTTGGTCACCTTACTTAAGGAAGGATATACTGGCTTTGGAGGGGGTACAGAGACGATTCACTAGGCTGATTCCGGAGATGAGGGGGTTACCTTATGATGATAGATTGAGTAGACTGGGTCTTTACTCGTTGGAGTTCAGAAGGATGAGGGGTGATATTTAGAAATATTTAAAATAATGAAAGGGATAGACAAGATAGAGGCAGAGAGGTTGTTTCCACTGGTCGGGGAGACTAGAACTAGGGGGCACAGCCTCAAAATACGGGGGAGCCAATTTAAAACCGAGTTGAGAAGGAATTTCTTCTCCCAGAGGGTTGTGAATCTGGAATTCTCTGCCCAAGGAAGCAGTTGAGGCTAGCTCATTGAATGTATTCAAGTCGCAGATAGATAGATTTTTAACCAACAAGGGAATTAAGGGTTACGGGGAGAGGGCGGGTAAGTGGAGCTGAGTCCACGGCCAGATCAGCCATGATCTTATTGAATGGCGGAGCAGACTCGATGGGCTCGATGGCCTACTCCTGTTCCTAATTCTTATGTTCTTATGTTCTTATGAGGCAGGCTGACCTTCCATCCTACTGTGCCTCAGGTTGTGGATTCCAATCCCACGCCAGAGACTTGAGCCCATAATCTAGGCAGACACTCTAGTGCAGTACTGAGGGAGCGCTGCACTGTCGGAGGGGCAGTACTGAGGGAGCGCTGCACTGTCGGAGGGGCAGTACTGAGGGAGTGCCGCACTGTCGGAGGGGCAGTACTGAGGGAGCGCCGCACTGTGGGAGGGGCAGTACTGAGGGAGTGCCGCACTGTCGGAGGGGCAGTACTGAGGGAGCGCCGCACTGTCGGAGGGGCAGTACTGAGGGAGTGCTGCACTGTCGGAGGGGCAGTACTGAGGGAGTGCCGCACTGTCGGAGGGGCAGTACTGAGGGAGTGCCGCACTGTCGGAGGGGCAGTACTGAGGGAGTGCCGCACTGTCGGAGGGGCAGTACTGAGGGAGCGCCGCACTGTCGGAGGGGCAGTACTGAGGGAGCGCCGCACTGTGGGAGGGGCAGTACTGAGGGAGCCCCGCACTGTCGGAGGGGCAGTACTGAGGGAGTGCCGCACTGTCGGAGGGGCGGTACTGAGGGAGCGCTGCACTGTCGGAGGGGCGGTACTGAGGGAGCGCTGCACTGTCGGAGGGGCGGTACTGAGGGAGTGCCGCACTGTGGGAGGGGCAGTACTGAGGGAGCCCCGCACTGTCGGAGGGGCAGTACTGAGGGAGGGCCGCACTGTCGGAGGGGCAGTACTGAGGGAGCGCCGCACTGTCGGAGGGGCCGTACTGTCGGAGGGGCAGTACTGAGGGAGTGCCGCACTGTCGGAGGGGCAGTACTGAGGGAGCCCCGCACTGTCGGAGGGGCAGTACTGAGGGAGTGCCGCACTGTGGGAGGGGCAGTACTGAGGGAGTGCCGCACTGTGGGAGGGGCAGTACTGAGGGAGTGCCGCACTGTCGGAGGGGCAGTACTGAGGGAGTGCCGCACTGTGGGAGGGGCAGTACTGAGGGAGTGCCGCACTGTCGGAGGGGCAGTACTGAGGGAGTGCCGCACTGTGGGAGGGGCAGTACTGAGGGAGTGCCGCACTGTCGGAGGGGCAGTACTGAGGGAGCGCCGCACTGTCGGAGGGGCAGTACTGAGGGAGTGCCGCACTGTGGGAGGGGCAGTACTGAGGGAGTGCCGCACTGTGGGAGGGGCGGTACTGAGGGAGTGCCGCACTGTCGGAGGGGCGGTACTGAGGGAGTGCCGCACTGTGGGAGGGGCAGTACTGAGGGAGTGCCGCACAGTCGGAGGGGCAGTACTGAGGGAGTGCCGCACTGTGGGAGGGGCAGTACTGAGGGAGTGCCGCACTGTGGGAGGGGCAGTACTGAGGGAGCCCCGCACTGTCGGAGGGGCAGTACTGAGGGAGCGCCGCACTGTCGGAGGGGCGGTACTGAGGGAGCCCCGCACTGTCGGAGGGGCGGTACTGAGGGAGTGCCGCACTGTCGGAGGGGCAGTACTGAGGGAGTGCCGCACTGTCGGAGGGGCAGTACTGAGGGAGCCCCGCACTGTCGGAGGGGCAGTACTGAGGGAGTGCCGCACTGTCGGAGGGGCAGTACTGAGGGAGTGCCGCACTGTCGGAGGGGCAGTACTGAGGGAGCGCCGCACTATCGGAGGGGCAGTACTGAGGGAGTGCCGCACTGTCGGAGGGGCAGTACTGAGGGAGTGCCGCACTGTCGGAGGGGCAGTACTGAGGGAGCGCCGCACTATCGGAGGGGCAGTGCTGAGGGAGTGCCGCACTGTCGGAGGGGCAGTGCTGAGGGAGTGCCGCACTGTCGGAGGGGCAGTACTGAGGGAGTGCCGCACTGTCGGAGGGGCAGTGCTGAGGGAGTGCCGCACTGTCGGAGGGGCAGTGCTGAGGGAGTGCCGCACTGTCGGAGGGGCAGTACTGAGGGAGTGCCGCACTGTCGGAGGGGCAGTGCTGAGGGAGCGCCGCACTGTCGGAGGGGCAGTACTGAGGGAGCGCCGCACTGTCGGAGGGGCAGTGCTGAGGGAGTGCCGCACTGTCGGAGGGGCAGTACTGAGGGAGCACTGTCGGAGGGGCAGTACTGAGGGAGCCCCGCACTGTGGGAGGGGCAGTACTGAGGGAGCGCCGCACTGTCGGAGGGTCAGTACTGAGGGAGTGCCGCACTGTCGGAGGGGCAGTACTGAGGGAGTGCCGCTCTGTGGGAGGGGCTCTCTCAGGTGGATATAAATGATCCCAGGACACTATGTTGAAGAGCGGGGGGGGGGGGTACCCGGGGTCCGGGGACAATATTTAAGACAGATGAGGATTGTCACGGTGCAGTGTTTACATTCAGTGAGCGCTCTGGGCGGCACCAGGCGCTACATAAATACAAATTCTTGCTTCCCGCACCATCGCCACCAGGCGGCGAGCTGCGGCCTGAGCGGCCCCGGACAATGACCCTCACCCTCCGGCCTCCGGCCCCCGGCCAGGAACAAACTAACAGCATTTACCCGCCGCCCAGGACCCGGTCCTCCCAGCGACCGCCATCTTAGTCCTCCGCGATCCCAGCATGCAACAGGGCGGCCGGCCAACGGCGCACGGCCCCCCGGGAGCTCACCGCTCCGGCTCTGACCGCGGGACCCGGACACCGAGTGCGTGGAGGCGCTCTGCGCAGCTCACGGAGACTACAACCCCCAGAGGCCCCCGCGCACCGGAAGCGGTCTCACGCTGATTGACAGCTGACAGTGACGTCACACACAGCTCGGCCTGTGATTGACCGATGCAGCTGCCAATCGGCGGGCTGTTTCCGGTCAGCCGCGGCCGGGCGCACGCGCAGTCCGCCGGAGCCGGAGCGGGCCGGTTGAGCGCGAGCGGGCGGGCCTCCGCTGGTTAGTCAGTGAACTAGTTAGTGAACTAGTTAGTGCAGTAGTTAGTGCCGGAGATGGCGGAGCAGGAGCTGAGCGCCCAGCTGGAGCTGCACGAGGGCGAGGAGATCGTGGAAGTGATCGAGCTCCCGGGCAACGGGGCGGCAGCGGCCGGTAAACCGCCTGGGCCCGACCCCCGTGTCCCCCCGACAGTGCGGCACTCCCTCAGTACTGCCCCTCCGACAGTGCGGCACTCCCTCAGTACTGCCCCTCCGACAGTGCGGTGCTCCCTCAGTACTGCCCCTCCGACAGTGCGGCGCTCCCTCAGTACTGCCCCTCCGACAGTGCAGCACTCCCTCAGTACTGCCCCTCCGACAGTCACTCCCTCAGTACTGTCCCTCCGACAGTGCGGCACTCCCTCAGTACTGTCCCTCCGACAGTGCGGCGCTCCCTCAGTACTGCCCCTCCGACAGTGCGGCGCTCCCTCAGTACTGCCCCTCCGACAGTGCGGCACTCCCTCAGTACTGCCCCTCCGACAGTGCGGCGCTCCCTCAGTACTGCCCCTCCGACAGTCACTCCCTCAGTACTGCCCCTCCGACAGTGCGGCACTCCCTCAGTACTGTCCCTCCGACAGTGCGGCGCTCCCTCAGTACTGCCCCTCCGACAGTGCGGCGCTCCCTCAGTACTGCCCCTCCGACAGTGCGGCGCTCCCTCAGTACTGTCCCTCCGACAGTGCGGCATTCCCTCAGTACTGCCCCTCCCACAGTGGGGCGCTCCCTCAGTACTGCCCCTCCCACAGTGGGGCACTCCCTCAGTACTGCCCCTCCGACAGTGCGGCGCTCCCTCAGTACTGCCCCTCCCACAGTGCGGGGCTCCCTCAGTACCTCCCCCCCCCCGACAGTGCGGCACTCCCTCAGTACCTCCCCTCCGACAGTGCGGCACTCCCTCAGTACTGCCCCTCCGACAGTGCAGCGCTCCCTCAGTCCTGCACTGGGGGTGTCGGCCTGGATTTTGTGCGCGTTGGAATTGAACTTACGAGTATCTCGCTGTGAGGCTGCCACTGAGAGCTTATGGTGCAAAATGAACTGGCGGTGCAGTACCAAGTGTTGCCACGGTTGCTGCACTTGTCTTAATGAAATATTAAACAAAGCTCGTGGAGCCAATGGCATCAAGTGCAGTTTGCAGTTCTGGGTTAATTTTCCGTATTATCACCAGTGGCACATATTGAAGCTCATTTTCTAACCGCCTCCACTGTTTGACAGCGGATAAAACTCCGCTCCCCCGCCAGTCCGTGTTGCCCGGGGGGCGGGTGGAGATGATGTGTCGAGATGTGTGTCTGTTCCAGGAGTTGTGAAGCAGCACCTCTGACCTGGTGATTTTTTAACTCCTCCCCCAAGATGACCTGACGAATGAGGTGGAGGAAGAGGAAGATGATGGAGGCTGGGAGACGGAGGACGATGAGAACATGGAGGTGGTTCGGGATGATAGCGATCTGACTTTCTCCAGACACACAAGTAACTGAAAAGTTTGATGTGAGACACTGGGGCTGGTCACTCGGGGGAGAGCGGGGAGCTCAGGAAAATGGGGGAGGGCGGAATTGCTTCACAGGGGACCTCTGATGCCACAGTTGGTCAGTGAATCTCACTCTGATAGTGATCCGAGCTTGATTGATGGGCTTTATTGAGCAGAGTTGGCCTCAGCACCCCTCGGTTAATGCAGCAGGGTTCCTGCTCATGGCCTCTAGGGTGCCCAGAGAGGTCAGAATCTGGCTTAACTGTGATGCCTTTCAGAGTTGAATAGGCTACTGATATCCATTGTCTGGGCTCTAATCGCAGTCACTTGAGTGAGATCCACAGAGCAGGTCGGTATCTGTACAACTTGAGGTGTTCAAGAAGGCATACGGAATACTTGCCTTTATTAGCCGGTGCATAGAATACAAGAGCAGGGAGGTTATGCTTGAACTGTATAAAACACTGGTTAGGCCGCAGCTGGAGTACTGCGTGCAGTTCTGGTCACCACATTACAGGAAAGATGTAATTGCACTGGAAAAGGTGCAGAGGAGATTTACAAGGATGTTGCCAGGACTGGAGAATATAAGCTATGAGGAAAGGTTGGAGAGGCTGGGTTTATTTTCCTTGGAACAGAGGAGGCTGAGGGGAGACCTGATTTGAGGTGTATAAAATTATGAGGGGCCTGGCTAGAATGGATAGGAAGGACCAGAGGGATCAACAACCAGGGGGCATAGATTTAAAGTAATTGGGGGGAGGTTTCGAGGGGATTTGAAGGGTAATTTCTTCACCCAGAGGGGGGGAGGTGGGGGTCTGGAACTCACGGCCTGAAAGGGTGGTAGAGGCAGAAACCCTCACCACATTTAAACAGTACTTGGATGTGCACCTGAAGTGCCGTAACCTGCAGGGCTACGGACCCAGAGCTGGGAAGTGGGATTAGGCTGGATAGCTCTTGGTCGGCCGGCGCGGACACGATGGGCCAAATGGCCTCCTCCCGTGCTGTAAATTTCTATGATTCCTGACGGAAAGCAAGTGCAAAGGGACAGGCTCAGTGAGTGGGCAAGAACATAGCAAATGGAATTTAATGTGGAGAAATGTGAAGTTATCCACTTTGGTAGGAACAATAGAAAAGCAGAGTATTTTTTAAATGGTGAGATTGGGTGTTCAGAGGGACCTGGGTGACCTTGTACACCAATCACTGAAAGTTAACCTGCAGGTACAGCAAGTGATTAAAGCAAATGGTATGTTGGCGTTTATTACCGGAGGAGTTGAGTATAAGAGTAAAGATGTCTTACTGCAATTATATAGTTCTTTGGTGAGACCACACCTGGAGTATTGTGTACAGTTTGGGTGTCCTTACCTAAGGAAGGATATATTTGCCATAGAGGGAGTGCAACAAAGGTTCACCAGACTGATTCCTGGGATGGGGGGATTGTCCAATAAGGAGAGATTGAGCAGACTAGGCCGATATCCTCTCGAGTTTAGAAGAATGAGAAGTGATCTCTGTTGTGTATCTGTAAAGCATGCACTCCCATGTTCTGCCACCGGGGAGCGCATCCCCTGAAGTCCCAAGGAATCCCAGCATCCCTTGGGAGCACTGTATATAAGCCGGCCCCTAAGGCCTGTTCCTCACTCTGGAGTGTCTTATTAAAGACTGAGGTCACTGTTACTTTAACCTCCCTGTGTGCAGCCTCATCTGTGTTAGGAACACAATAACTGGCGACGAGAATACGAATCCAACGCAAAGATGCAGCAAACTGTGGGCATCCTGGAGAAGTTCTCGGAGGGTGAGGACTGGGAAGCCTATGTCGAACAGCTAGACCAGTACTTTGTAGCCAACGAGCTGGACGGAGAAGGAAGCGCTGCAAAAAGGAGAGCGGTCCTCCTCACAATCTGCGGGGCACCGACCTACAGCCTCATGAAGAATCTTCTGGCTCCGGTGAAACCCACAGATAAGTTGTATGAGGAGCTGTGTACACTGCTTCGGGAGCATCTTAACCCGAGGGAGAGCGTGCTGATGGCGAGGTATCGGTTCTACACGTGCCAGCGATCTGAAGGTCAGGAAGTGGCGAGCTACGTCGCCGAGCTAAGGCGACTTGCAGGACAATGTGAGTTTAATGGCTACCTGGAGCAAATGCTCAGAGACTTTTTTGTACTGGGCAATGGCCACGAGTCCATCCTACGAAAACTTTTGACTGTAGGGACACCGACCCTCAGTAAGACCATTGCGATAGCACAGGCGTTTATGTCCACCAGTGATAACATCAAACAAATCTCTCAGCACACAAGTGCTAGCAATGTTCATAAATTAACTGGAGCTGTGTTTGCGAGCAGAAATGTACAGGGCAGAACCCATGAGTCTGCAACTGCCAGCAGGCCTCAGGTGACCCAGATGACTGAGTCCCCAACAAAGGATGAATGCAAGGCAATTCACACCTTGTTGGCGTTGTGGAGGCTTCCATTCAGCCTATTCATGCTGCTTCAAAGGGTATGTTTGCAAGAGTTGTGGAACAATGGGGCACCTCCAATGAGCTTGCAAACGAGCTGCAAGCTCTGCAAAACCTGCTAACCACCACATGGCAGAGGAAGATCGGTCCATGGTGGATCAAAGCAATTTTGAGCCTCAGAGAGAGGAGGCAGATGCTGAAGTACACAGGGTGCACACATTTGAGACGAAATGTCCACCTATAATGCTAAATGTAAAATTGAATGGCTTACCCGTAGCCATGGAACTGGACACTGGCGCTAGCCAATCCATCATGAGTAAAAAAATGTTTGAGAGACTGGTGCAACAAGACATTTAGACCAGTCCTGAGCCCCATCCATACGAAACTGAGAACGTACACCAAAGAGCTTATCACTGTCCTGGGCAGCGCCATGGTCAAGGTCACTTACGAGGGCACGGTGCACGAACTGCCAGTCTGGATTGTCCCGGGCGATGGCCCCACACTGCTTGGAAGGAGCTGGCTGGGCAAAATCTGCTGGAACTGTGATGACATCCGAGCGCTATCACATGTTGATGAGGCCTCATGTACCCAGGTTCTGAACAAATTTTCTTCCCTTTTTTGAGCCAGGCATTGGAAACTTTTCCGGGGCGAAGGTGCGGATCCACTTGGTCCCAGAGGCATGACCCATTCACCACAAGGCGCGAGTGGTACCTCACATGATGAGGGAGAGAGTGGAAATCGAGCTGGACAGGTTGCAACGCGAGGGCATCATCTCCCCAGTGGAATTCAGCGAGTGGGCCAGCCCGATTGTTCCAGTACTCAAAAGTGATGGCGCGGTCAAGATTTGCGGCGATTATATAGTAACTATTAATCGTTTCTTGCTACAGGACCAATACCCGCTACCAAAGGCAGATGACCTATTTGCGACGCTGGCAGGAGGCAAGACGTTCACCAAGCTTGACCTGACTTCGGCCTACATGACGCAGGAGCTGGAGGAGTCTTCGAAGGGCCTCACCTGCATCAACACGCACAAGGGACTGTTCATCTACAACAGATGCCCGTTTGGAATTCGGTCGGCTGCAGCGATCTTCCAGAGAAACATGGAGAGCCTACTCAAGTCGGTACCACGCACGGTGGTCTTTCAGGACGACATATTGGTCGGGACACCGCCGAGCACCTACAAAACCTGGAGGAGGTCCTCCAGCGACTAGATCGCGTAGGGCTGCGGCTGAAGAGGTCGAAATGCGTCTTCATGGCAACAGAAGTGGAGTTTTTGGGGAGATAGATCGCGGCGGACAGCATTCGGCCCACAGCCTCTGTCTTGGCGTCTATCAGGAACGCGTCCAGGCCACAGAACGTCACGGAGCTGCGGTCGTTCCTGGGACTCCTCAACTATTTTGGTAACTTCCTACCGGGGTTAAGCACCCTCTTAGAGCCCCTACATGTGTTATTGCATAAAGGTGAGAACTGGGTATGGGGGAAAAACCAAGTAATTGCTTTTGAGAAAGCCAGAAACATTTTATGCTCCAACAAGCTGCTTGTATTGTATAACCCGTGTAAAAGACTCGTGCTAGCATGTGACGCGTCGTCGTACGGAGTCGGGTGTGTATTACAACAAGCTAACGTTGCGGGGAAGTTGCAACCTGTCGCCTATGTTTCCAGGAGCTTGTCTAAGGCCGAGGGGGCCTACAGCATGATGAGAAAGAGGCATTAGCGTGTGTGTTCGGGGTAAAGAAAATGCATCAGTACCTGTTTGGCCTCAAATTTGAGCTGGAAACCGATCACAAGCCCCTCATATCCCTGTTCGCTGAAAACAAGGGGATAAATACTAATGCCTCAGCCCACATACAAAGGTGGGCACTCGCGATATCAGCGTATAACTATACCATCCGCCACAGGCCAGGCACCGAGAACTGTGCGGATGCTCTCAGTCGGCTACCATTGCCCACCACGGGGGTGGAAATGGCGCAGCCTGCAAACTTGTTGATGATGGCGCAGCCCGCAGACTTGTTGATGGTCATGGAAGCGTTTGAACATGATAAATCACGTCTCATGGCCCGCCAGATTAGGACTTGGACCAGCCAAGATCCTCTGCTGTTCCTAGTAAAAAACTGTGTACTGCATGGGAGCTGGGCCAGCATCCCCGTTGAAATGCGAGAGCTAATCAAGCCGTTCCAGCGGCGAAAGGACGAGCTGTCCATTCAGGCAGACTGTCTGTTGTGGGGTAACCGCATAGTGCTACCCAAAAAGGGCAGGGAGACGTTCATCTCGGATCTCCACAGCACACACCCGGGTATAGTAATGATGAAAGCGATAGCCAGATCCCACGTGTGGTGGCCCTGTATCGACTCTGACTTAGAGTCCTGTGTACGGCAATGCAGCGTATGTGCTCAGTTGAGCAACGCGCCCAGAGAGGCACCACTAAGTTTGTGGTCCTGGCCCTCCAGACCATGGTCGAGAATCCATGTCGACTATGCGGGCCCGTTTCTCGGTAAAATGTTCCTGGTGGTGGTGGATGCTTTTTCAAAATGGATTGAATGTGAAATAATGTCAGGAAGCACCGCCACCGCCACCATTGAAAGCCTGAGGGCCATGTTTGCCACCCACGGCCTGCCTGACATACAGGTCAGTGACAACGGGCCATGTTTCACCAGTGCCGAATTTAAAGAATTCATGACCCGCAATGGGATCAAACATGTCACCTCGGCCCCGTTTAAACCAGCCTCCAATGGGCAGGCAGAGCGGGCAGTACAAACAATCAAACAGAGCCTTAAACAAGTCACAGAAGGCTCACTCCAAACCCGCCTGTCCCGAGTACTGCTCAGCTACCGCACGAGACCCCACTCGCTCACAGGGGTGCCCCCGGCTGAGCTACTCATGAAAAGGACACTTAAAACCAGACTCTCGCTGGTTCACCCCAACCTGCATGATCAGGTAGAGAGCAGGTGACAGCAACAAAATGTAAACGATGGTCGCGCCACTGTGTCACGGGAAATTGATCTGAATGACCCTGTGTATGTGCTAAACTATGGACATGGTCCCAAGTGGATCGCGGGCACGGTGATAGCTAAAGAAGGGAATAGGGTGTTTGTAGTCAAACTAGACAATGGACAAATTTGCAGAAAGCACCTGGACCAAACGAGGCTGCGGTTCACAGACTGCCCTGAACAACCCACAGCAGACACCACCTTTTTCGAGCCCACAACACACACCCAAAGGATCAACGACACCACGCCGGACCAGGAAATCGAACCCATCACACCCAACAGCCCAGCAAGGCCAGGCTCACCCAGCAGCCCTGCAGGGCCAACAACATGCCAGCCCAGCGAGGGCATAGCCAACACACCAGAACAGACATTTGTACCGAGGCAGTCCACCAGGGAAAGAAAGGCTCCCGACCACCTCACCTTGTAAATAGTTTTCACTTTGACTTTGTGGGGGGAGTGATGTTGTGTATCTGTAAAGCATGCACTCCCATGTCCCGCCACCAGGGAGCTCATCCCCTGAAGTTCCAAGGGATCCCAACATCCCTTGGGAGCACTGTATATAAGCCGGCCCCTAAGGTCTGTTCCTCACTCTGGAGTGTCTTATTAAAGGCTGAGGTCACTGTTACTTTAACCTCCCTGTGTGCAGTCTCATCTGTGTTAGGGACACAATAATCTCATTGAAACATACAAAATTCTTTCAGGGCTTGACAGGGTAGATGCAGGGAGGATGTTTCCCCCGGGCTGAGGAGTCTAGAACCAGGGGTCACAGTCTCAGGATAAGGGGTCGACCACTTAGGACTGAAACTTCTTCACTCAGAGGGTGGTGAACCTGTGGATCTCTCTGTCCCCAGAGGGCTGTGGAGGCTCAGTGTTTGAGTATTTTCAAGGCAGAGATCGATAGATTTTTGGATATTAAGGGATGGATGGGGATTGGGTGGGAAAGTGGGGTTGAGGTTGAAGATCAGCCATGATCTCGTTGAATGGCCGACTCCTGCTTCTGTTTCTTGTGTGGGAGAGGAGAGAGGAGCGCACTGAACTGTATCCGCACTAAAGTGGTTACGTTGCTGATGAAGGGAGTCGAGGATTATGGGGAGAGGGCAGGGAAGTGGAGCTGTGTCCATGATCAGATCAGCCATGAGCAGGCTCGGGGGGCCGTGTGGCCTACTGTTCCTATTTCTTATGTTATGTTAAAGGGCATGCTCTTCTTCTTTCTAGAAGCGGTCTTTTGCTTGAGTTTGGACGAGAAGAGTAACTCGCTGGTGGTGACTGGTGGAGAGGATGACCGGGCCTTTGTGTGGAGGCTGAGTAATGGCGAGGTGCTGCTGGAATGTACAGGTAACTCGTTCACAGACTGGGGCCTCACCGTTCGAGCAGTGCTTGATAGTGCGCTGCAAGGAGGTTCAGGAGTAACTTTCAAAAGGAAACTCTATATATACTTAAAAAGAAAAAAATTGCAGGGCTGTGGGAAAAGAGTAGCGGGAGTGGGACAAATTGGTTGCTTCTTTTGGATGAGACGTTAAACCGAGGCGCGCTCAGGTGGATGTAAAAGATCCCATGGCACTATTTCGGAGAAGAGCAGGGGAGTTATCCCCAGTGTGCTGGGACCAATATTTATCCCTAAATCAACAAAACAAAAACAGATTATCTGGTCATTATCACATTGCTGTGTGTTGGAGCTTGCTGTGTGCAAGTTGGCCACCGCGTTTCCCACATTACAACAGTGACCACGCTCCCAAAAGTACTTCATTGTCTGTAAAGCGCTTTGAGACGTCCGGTGGTCGAGAATGACCCATTTATCCCGACTCTCTGTTTTCTGTTAATTAGCCAATCCATATCCATGCTAATATATTACCCCAACCCCGTGAGCTTTTATCTTGTGCAGTAACCTTTTATGGGACTGAAAAGCAGAGACCAGTCAGAAGCGATGTTCCCTTTAGGCTGCATGCCCTCCCCCCCCCCTCCCCCGAGCACTCCACGCAGGGGTGGAATATTGAATGGGCCAGACAGCCCCCCAAGAAATGACAGGGGACATGGGTCAGAAGTCAGGACAATGTCGTAACCCGTATTGGCACATGATCGAAAGCGAGCACACTGTCACACTCCAGCTCATTCACTTACACGTCAAACAAGTTGCATCTGACTTGCCCTGAAAACACTGCCTTGCTGCTTTTGTCACCTCACCTGTGCCTATAGACTTGATTATTTCAACACACTCCTGGCTGGCCTCCCACATTCTACCCTACTACAGGTGATCCAAAACTCAGCAGCCCGTGCCCTAACTCGCACCAAGACCTGTTCCCCATCACCCCCGTACTCACTGACTTACAATTGCCTCCTATAAGAACATAACAATTAGCAGCAGGAGTCGGCCATACGGCCCCTCGAGCCTGTTCCGCCATTCAATAAGATCATGGCTGATCTGATCATGGACTCGGGTCCGCTTCCCTGCCTGCTCCCCATAACCCCTTATCCCCTTATTCCCTTATCGGTTAAGAAACTCTCTATCTCTGTCTTAAATTTATTCAATGTCGCAACTTCCACAGCTCTCTGAGGCAGCAAATTCCACAGATTTACAACCCTCAGAAGAAATTTCTTCTCATCTCAGTTTTAATGGGCGGCCCCTTATTCTAAGATCATGCCCCCTAGTTCTAGTCTCCCCCATCAGTGGAAACATCCTCTCTACATCCACCTTGTCAAACCCCCTCATTATCTTAGACGTTTCTATAAGATCACCTCTCATTCTTCTGAATTCCAATGAGTAGAGGCCCAACCTACTCAACCTTTCCTCATAAGTCAACCCCCTCATCCCCGGAATCAACCTAATGAACCTTCTCTGAATTGCCTCCAAAGCAAGTATATCCTTTCGTAAATATGGAAACCAAAACTGCACACAGTATTCCAGGTGTGGCCTCACCAATACCCTGTATGACTGTAGCAAGACTTCCCTGCTTTTATACTCCATCCCCTTTGCAATAAAGGCCAAGATTCCATTGGCCTTCCTGATCACTTGCTGTACCTGCATACTAACCTTTTGTGTTTCATGCACAAGTAACCCCCAGGTCCCGCTGTACTGCAGCACTTTGCAATCTTTCTCCATTTAAATAATAACTTTTTGATTTTTTTTTTCTACCAAAGTGCATGACCTCACACTTTCCAACATTATACTCCATCTGCCAAATTTTTGCCCACTCACTTAGCCTGTCTATGTCCTTTTGCAGATTTTTTGTGTCCTCCTCACACATTGCTTTTCCTCCCATCTTTGTATTGTCAGCAAACTTGGCTACGTTACACTCAGTCTTTTCTTTCAAGTTGTTAATATAGATTGTAAATAGTTGGGGACCCAGCACTAATCCCTGCGGTACCCCACTAGTTACTGGTTGCCAACCAGAAAATGACCCATTTATCCCGACTCCCTGTTTTCTGTTAGTTAGCCAATCCTCTATCCATGCTAATATATTACCCCCAACCCCGTGAACTTTTATCTTGTGCAGTAACCTTTTATGTGGCACCTTGTCAAATGCCTTCTGGAAGTCCAAATACACCACATCCCCTGGTTCCCCTTTATCCACCCTGTTCGTTACATCCTCAATTAACTCCAGCAAATTTGTCAAACATGACTTCCCCTTCATAAATCCATGCTGACTCTGCCTGACCAAATTTTGCTTTTCCGAATGTCCTGCTACTGCTTCTTTAATAATGGACTCCAACATTTTCCCAACCACAGATGTTAGACTAACTGGTCTATAGTTCCCTGCTTTTTGTCTGCCTCCTTTTTTAAATAGGGGCGTTACATTTGCAGTTTTCCAATCTGCTGGGACCTCCCCAGAATCCAGGGAATTTTGGTAAATTACAACCAATGCATCCACAATCCCTGCCGTTACTTCTCTTAAGACCCTAGGATGCAAGCCATCAGGTCCAGGGGATTTATCTGCCTTTAGTCCCACTATCTTACTGAGTACCACCTCCTTAGTGATTGTGATTGTGTTAAGTTCCTCCCCCTATAGCCCCTTGACATTCCACTGTTGGGATATTGTTAGTGTCCTCGACCGTAAAGACTGATACAAAATATTTGTTCAGAGTTTCTGCCATCTCCATGTTCCCCCATTACTAGTTCCCTGGTCTCGTCCTCTAAGGGACCAACATTTACTTTAGCCACTCTTTTCCTTTTTATATACCTATAGAAACTCTTGCTGTCTGTTTTTATATTTTGCGCTAGTTTACTTTCATAGTCTATCTTCCCTTAATCATTTTTTTAGTCGTTCTTTGCTTGTTTTTAAAAGCTTCCCAATCTTCTGCCCTCCCACTAGTTTTGGCCACTTTGTATGGCCTTGTTTTTAATTGGATACCGTCCTTTATTTCGTTAGTTAGCCACAGATGGTTATCTTTTCTCTTACACCCTTTCCTCCTCACTGGAATATATTTTTCGAAAGTTGTGAAATATCTCCTTAAATGTACACCACTGTTCATCAACCGTCCTACACTTTAATCTATTTTCCCAGTCCACTTTACCCAACTCTGCCCTCATCTTCATAGTCTCCTTTATTTAAGCTTAGTACGCTGGTTAGAGATCCAACTTTCTCACCCTCCATCTGAATTTGAAATTTAATCATGCTATGATCCCGGTTAAGCAACGCCTCAATTTTAACATTCTCATCCTTATTTTCAAATCCTTCTATGGCCTCGCACGTCCGTATCTCTGGCCTTGAGCCCCACAACCCCTTCTGTTGCCTAGGCCCCCAGCTCTGGAACTCCCTCCCTAAACCTCTACCTCTCTTGCTTTCTTCAAGATGCTCCTGAAAACCTTTTCGGTCACCTGCCCTATTTTCTGTATTTTGCAGCTCTGTGTCACATTTTTACTGATGATCCTCCTGTGAAACGCCTTGGGCCGTTTCACTCCGTTAACGGCGCTGTATAAATACAGGGCTCTCTGGAATTTACATGTTACAGTCGGTGTTTCATTACAAGAGTATTGCTGTCGGGACTGGGTGGTCACAGCTTTCGGCCCTCAGTACCCTGGGCTGGGGGGGTGGGAAGCCAGGATTTGTACCGATAACTACCCAGTGACTCCCACTGGAGACCATGGATGTTGGGCAATCTTCCCTGGAATTTATTTGGCTCTGCACGATCCCTTTACATTGAAATGTCGGGTTCCCTTGAGTTTGACTTTGCAGCCTCCATGGCTGAATAGCTTGCCTGTTCTCACCATCGAAGACCGTGCAGGCAGTATAGCTCCTTGGACAAGTACCAGAGACCTGCCAGTGTCGGCAATGGTAGTTGGCTTGCTGCTTGTTGACCTGGAATCCATTTCTCTCTCACATAGGCCACAAAGATTCGATCGTCTCCGCCTCCTTCAGTCACGATTCCGCGCTGGTCGTCACGGGAGACATGAGCGGCCTGATCAAAGTCTGGAGAGTTGAAACCAAGGAGGAAATCTGGTCGTTTGAAGTCGGTGACCTGCAGGTGAGGGCTGTGATTCTGGGGACAGTAACTGGGCCCCCGACCCTGGGGGGGAGAGATCCATTCCTTCAACTCCCGGCTCGGGGGGAATATCTGACCCACCGGGGCAGGACCAAGTGGCTAATTAGGGAGGTCGTGAGGGCAGACCAGGCGCTGTGGACACTCTGCGTCTCGGGGTCACTGGGAGTCGGCAGGTTGGTTGTGAGACGCTGGCTGAATAGAGCTTTCTTAGCAGGGTCTTTGAGTGCTCCAGCATTAATTTTCCTGCGGCATGTTTCTGTTGCCGTCGCTGTTTTGGGGCTACATTGATGGAGATGACGGAGCGGATTAGACGGTGGTCCGTCCAGCAGTCGGCAGCTCCTGTCATGGCGCGGGTGATGCGTACGTCCTTGTGGTCCCTCACTCGGGCGATGACGTAGTTGAGCAGATGCCAGTGCTTGGAGAGGGCGGGTAAGTGGAGCTGAGTCCACGGCCAGATCAGCCATGATCTTGTTGAATGGCGGAGCAGGCTCGAGGGGCTAGATGGCCTACTCCTGTTCCTAATTCTTATGTTCTTGGAGCGAGGGTGTTGCATTTATATAGCGCCTTTCATGACCGCCCGACGTCTCAAAGCGCTTTACAGCCAATGAAGTACTTTGAGTGTAGTCACTGTTGCAATGTGGGAAACGCGCAGTGACTACACATCAAGCAGTAATTGGCTGTAAGGCGCTCGGAGGTGGGGAGCAGTGCACTCAGGAAAACTGGCGTCCTGGTAAAGAAGCTGGTGGTTCACGGAGCTCCGAGGCACACGGTAGGGCCAGGGCCACTCGCCCTGCTTGCCGTTGCTATACCTTTGCAGACCAGTAGATGTCAGTGACGGTTCAGGTGTGTCCACAATGACTGGTTTCTGTTTGACGTGACAGGCTATGCAGCCGGTATCCTGGGGCATTTAGCTTCATACCAACAGTTCAATAACCCTCTCCCTGCTGGATGCCCATCAATTAACCGAGAGAGAGTGCAGAGGACATTTACCAGGATGTTGCCAGGACTGGAGGAAAGATTGGATAGGCTGGGGTTGTTTTCTTTGGAACCGAGGAGGCTGAGGGGAGACCTTATTGAGATGTATAGAATAATGAGGGGCCTGGATAGAGTGGATAGGAAGGACCTGTTTCCCTTAACAGCCAGGGGGCATAGATTTAAAATAATTGGTAGAAGGATTAAAGGGGAGTTGAGGAAATAAAATTTCACCCAGAGGGCGGTGGGGGTCTCAGTCTGGTGAACCTTCGTTGCATTCCCCCTATGGCCAGTACATCCTTCCTTAGGTAAGGAGACCGACACTGTACACAATACTCCAGGTGTGGTCTCACCAGGGCCCTATATAATTGCAGTAAGACATCTTTACTCTTATACACAAACCCTCCTCTAATAAAGGCCAACATATCATTTGCTTTAATCACTTGCTGTACCTGCAGGTTAACTTTCAGTGATTGGTGTACAAGGTCACCCAGGTCCCTCTGAACACCAACATTTCCCAATCTCTCACCAATTAAAAAATACTCTGCTTTTCCATTGTTCCCACCAAAGTGAATAACTTCGCATCTCCCCACATTATATTCCATTTGCCACGTTATTGCCCACTCACTCAGCCTGTCAATATCCACTTGAAGTCTCTTTGCATCCTCCTCACAACTTACATTCCCACCGAGCTTTATCATCAGCAAACTTGGATATATTACATTTGGTCCCCTCATCCCAATCATTGATATAGATTGTGACTAGCTGGGGCCCAGCACTGATCCTTGCTTACCCCACTAGTTATAGCCTGCCAACCCCAAAATGAGCCATTTATTCCTACTCTTCGCTTTCTGTCCATTAACCAATCCTCAATACGTGCTCTTGTATTACGCCCAGTCCCATGAGCCCTAATTCTGTTTTAATAACTTCTTAGGTGGTCCCTCGGTTCGAGGATGACTTGCTTCCACGCCCAAAAAGGGGATGTGTTCAATGAGTTCACAGATGTTTCAATGAAGGTCTAATATTCCAGATCCCGAACTACAGTGAAGGGTGGAAGATCCCTGTGTGTGGATTGTTTTAACGTGGGGTGACCGTTGCACACCAGCCACCACACGGGCTTGACAGAGCTAGGTCTTGGTCCAGTGGCAAGGGTTAACCAAGACGACTGGAGACCAGCTCTGCTGCACGGACCCAGCGCACACATTGCCGTGTGGCTGACCTTTGCTGCCCCTGGGCCAATGCCTTTTCTGGGCCCCGAACTCATGCCTCTCCCGAGCCCCAATCACATCGCTCTGTAATCTCTTGCCGCTCCTTCGCCCCGACCTCTCCGCTCCTGCTGTACCTGTCCACACTCCAATCACCGACCTGGATTCTGGTGATGTCCAGTCCAATCCAGTCACCCTCGCGCTGCTCCCTCGCAATGCTGCTCGTTTTAAGGCCCTGAACTGCCACACCAGATCGCACCAGATCGATTGAAATGTGCTGGGTCCACTCGTTGGCATGACCATTAGTGTAAAGTGAGTGTAAGCAGGAAACTTGTGTACAGCTTTTAAATGCATTGTTTAGCAGAGCACCAGCGAGTAAGACAGGAACACTACTTGGCTCTTTCATATCTCTCAAATTACTTCGCTGCGTCTCTTACTGATACCTTAGTCACATGGCCAGAATTATGGCTACTCAAATGCCCAGAGGGCAGCAGGACATGGCATCGAGCCAGAGAAGCACTTCACACATTCAAACCTCCAAACCCTCCTGGGAGGCTAGTGAGAGAAGAATGCACAGACCCCCGGGTGTGTGTAATAACCTTTTATGTGGCACTTATCGAATGCCTTCCGAAAATCCAAATACACCACATCCACTGGTTGCCCTGATCTATTCTACTAGTTCCAACCTCGAACAGATTTGTCAAACATGATTCCCCTTTCATAAATCCGTGTTGATTCTGTCCAATCCGATTACTATTTTCGAAGTGCCCTGTTACCACGTCTTTAATAACAGATTCTAGCATTTTCCCCACTACTGATGTCAGACTAACTGGTCTGTAGTTCCCTGTTTTCTCTCTCCCTCCTTTCTTAAATTGCTACCTTCCAATCTGCAGGAACCGTTCTCGAATCTATGGAAGTTTGGAAGCTGACAACCAATGCATCCACTATCTCTATAGCCACCTCTTTCAAAACCCAAGGATGTAGGTCATCAGGTCCAGGGGATTTATCGGCTCTCAGTCCCATTAATTTCTCCAGTACTATTATTTTACCGATACTAATATCCGTCAGTTCCTCATTCTCGTCGGACCCTTGGTTCTCCATTATTTCAGGGATGTGTTTTGTGTCTTCTGTGAAGACAGACACAAAGTATGTGTTTAATTTCTCTGCCATTTCCTTACCCCCCATTATAATTTCCCTTGCTCTGTGTACAGTGGGTGGAGTGGCACCCCTACGCCCACGTGCTGCTGGCAGGCACAGACGAGGGCAGCTGTTGGATGTGGAAAATCCCCAGCGGGGAATGCAAGACCTTCCAGGGCAGCGGCAGTCAAGCGACCTGCGGCAAGGTCCTCCCCGACGGTAAGGGGATCGGGGGGGGGGGGGGGGCACGGGGGGCCGAGGAGGGGGGGCCGGGGCACGGGGGGGCCGAGGAGGGGGGGGCCGGGGCACGGGGGGGCCGAGGAGGGGGGGGCCGGGGCACGGGGGGCCGAGGAGTGGGGGGCTGGGGCACGGGGGGCCGGGGGGGGCCGAGGGGGGGGGGCCGGGGCGGGGGGGGAGCACGGGGGGGCCGAGGGGGGGGGCCGAGGGGGGGGGGGCCAGGGCGGGGGGGAACCTGCGACCTGCGGCAAGGTCCTCCCCGACGGTAAGGGGATCGGAGGGGGGGGGGGCGGGGCACGGGGGGCCGAGGGGGGGGGGGGCGGGGCACGGGGGGGCCGGGGCACGGGGGGCCGAGGGGGGGGGGGCCAGGGCGGGGGGGAACCTGCGGCAAGGTCCTCCCCGACGGTAAGGGGATCGGGGGAGGGGGGGGGGGGCGCGGCACGGGGGGCCGAGGGGGGGGGCCGAGGGACGGGGGGCCGAGGGGGGGGGCGGGGCACGGGGGGGCCGGGGCACGGGGGGCCGAGGGGGGGGGGGCGGGGCACGGGGGGCCGAGGGGGGGGGGCGGGGCACGGGGGGGCCGGGGCACGGGGGGCCGAGGGGGGGGGGCCGGGGCACGGGGGGCCGAGGGGGGGGCCAGGGCGGGGGGGAACCTGCGGCAAGGTCCTCCCCGACGGTAAGGGGATTGGGGGAGGGGGGGGGGCACGGGGGGCCGAGGGCTTTCACCAAGGCCACATGTTCTGCTCTGAGCCATTATCAGCCATTACTGGGACACTCTCCTGGATAAAACAGTATTCACCAATGTGAGGGCAATTGTAAAACTAAGTGACTGAAGCTTTTCAGTCCTGAGTGCTGCGTAAAGCTTGCTGCTTTATGTCCCCAGGTAAGCGAGCGGTCGTCGGCTATGAAGATGGAACGGTCAGGGTCTGGGATCTGAAGCAAGCGTCGCCACTTCACATCGTCAAAGGTAATGTAGCAGGACACGGCTGACCAGTGAGTAGGTCCGTTCTGTTGTTTGCACCTTGTCAATCGGTACTAATCGAGTATAGCATGGTCACTAAAAACAAGGTGTTGGAGGTGGTAGGGGGCGGTGAGGGAGTGTGTGGTGGGGGGGGCGGGAGTGGCAGTGTTGGAGGTGGGAGGGGGCGGTGAAGGAGTGTGTGGGGGGGGGGGCAGTGTTGGAGGTGGGAGGGGACGGTGAGGGAGTGTGTGGTGGGGGGGGCGGGGGTGGCAGTGTTGGAGGTGGGAGGGGGCGGTGAAGGAGTGTGTGGGGGGGGGGGCAGTGTTGGAGGTGGGAGGGGACGGTGAGGGAGTGTGTGGTGGGGGGGGCGGGGGTGGCAGTGTTGGAGGTGGGAGGGGGCGGTGAAGGAGTGTGTGGGGGGGGGGCAGTGTTGGAGGAGGCGGTGAGGGAGTGTGTGGGGGGGGGGGGGCAGTGTTGGAGGTGGGAGGGGGCGGTGAGGGAATGTGTGGGGGGGGGGCACTGTTGGAGGTGGGAGGGGGCGGTGAGCCCAGGAATATTGATTCAGACAGAAGGGGTAAAGGTGGAGTCATCGAATCTGAGAGCAGAGATTGTTAGTTGGACTTGGAAAGATACAAAGAACCGGTATCGCTGGCGAATTAGTAGAAAGAAGGTTAGTACTGTCCCACTGCGGGCCTGGAGCAGTGGGGTGGGGTGATTTCGGGAGCCAAGGGAAGGCAAGGAATGTTGACTGGGATCAGCAGCGAGAGAGTTATCTGGTGACTGAAGAAGGTCAATGATACGGGAGAGGGAACTGAACCAGAAGGCCGGACCCTGCGGGAAATGATTCCTGGGATGGGGGTTTGTTCTATGAGGAAAGAGTGAGCAGACTAGGCCTATAGTCCCTTGAGTTGAGAAGAATGAGAGGTGATCTCATTGAAATATACAAAATTCTTACAGGGTTTCACAGGGTAGATGCAGGGAGGGTGTTACATAATAACATAAGAAATAGGAGCAGGAGTAGGCCATATGCCCCTTGAGACTGTTCCGCCATTTAATATGATCATGGCTGATCCGATCATGGACCCAGGTCCACTCCCCATAACCCCTTATCGGGTGCTGTGTAATGAGAGAGGATTAATTAGCAATCTCGTTGTGCGAGGCCCCTTGGGGAAGAGTGACCATAATATGGTGGAATTCTACATTAGGATGGAGAATGAAACAGTTAATTCAGAGACCATGGTCCAGAACTTAAAGAAGGGTAACTTTGAAGGTATGAGGCGTGAATTGGCTAGGATAGATTGGTGAATGATACTTAAGGGGTTGACAGTGGATGGGCAATGGCAGACATTTAGAGACCACATGGATGAACTACAACAATTGTACATCCCTGTCTGGCGTAAAAATAAAAAAGGGAAGGTGGCTCAACCGTGGCTATCAAGGGAAATTAGGGATTATATTAAAGCCAAGGAAGTGGCATACAAATTGGCCAGAAATAACAGTGAACCCGGGGACTGGGAGAAATTTAGAATTCAGCAGAGGACGACAAAGGGTTTGATTAGGGCAGGGAAAATAGAGTATGAGAGGAAGCTTGCAGGGAACATTAAAATGGACTGCAAAAGCTTCTATAGATATGTAAAGAGAAAAACGTTAGTAAAGACAAACATAGGTCCCCTGCAATCAGAATCAAGGGAAGTCATAACTGGGAACAAAGAAATGGCAGACCAATTGAACAAGTACTTTGGTTCGGTATTCACTAAGGAGGACACAAACAACCTTTCGGATATAAAAGGGGTCAGAGGGTCTAGTAAGAAGGAGGAACTGAGGGAAGTCCTTATTAGTCGGGAAATTGTGTTGGGGAAATTGATGGGATTGAAGGCTGATAAATCCATAGGGCCTGATGGTCTGCATCCCAGAGTACTTAAGGAGGTGGCCTTGGAAATAGCGGATGCATTGACAGTCATTTTCCAACATTACATAGACTCTGGATCGGTTCCTATGGAGTGGAGGGTAGCCAATGTGTAACCACTTTTTTAAAAAAGGAGGGAGAGAGCAAACACGGAATTTTTGACCGGTCAGCCTGACATTGGTAGTGGGTAAAATGATGGAATCAATTATTAAGGATGTCATAGCAGCGCATTTGGAAAGAGGTGACATGATAGGTCCAAGTCAGCATGGATTTGTGAAAGGGAAATCATGCTTGACAAATCTTCTGGAATTTTTTGAGGATGTTTCCAGTAGAGTGGACAAGGGAGAACCAGTTGATGTGGTGTATTTGGATTTTCAGAAGGCTTTCGACAAGGTCCCACACAAGAGATTAATGTGCATAGTTAAAGCACATGGGATTGGGGGTAGTGTGCTGACGTGGATTGAGAACTGGTTGTCAGACAGGAAGCAAAGAGTAGGAGTAAATGGGTACTTTTCAGAATGGCAGGCAGTGACTAGTGGGGTACCGCAAAGTTCTGTGCTGGGGCCCCAGCTGTTTACATTGTACATTTAATGATTTAGACGAGGGGATTAAATGTAGTATCTCCAAATTTGCGGATGACACTAAGTTGGGTGGCAGTGTGAGCTGCGAGGAGGATGCTATGAGGCTGCAGAGTGACTTTGATAGGTTAGGTGAGTGGACAAATGCATGGCAGATGAAGTATAATGTGGATAAATGTGAGGTTATCCACTTTGGTGGTAAAAACAGAGAGACAGACTATTATCTGAATGGTGACAGATTAGGAAAAGGGGAGGTGTAACGAGACCTGGGTGTCATGGTACATCAGTCATTGAAGGTTGGCATGCAGGTACAGCAGGCGGTTAAGAAAGCAAATGGCATGTTGGCCTTCATAGCGAGGGGATTTGAGTACAGGGGCAGGGATGTGTTACTACAATTGTACAGGGCCTTGGTGAGGCCACACCTGGAGTATTGTGTACAGTTTTGGTCTCCTAACTTGAGGAAGGACATTCTTGCTATTGAGGGAGTGCAGCGAAGGTTCACCAGACTGATTCCCGGGATGGCGGGACTGACCTATCAAGAAAGACTGGGTCAACTGGGCTTGTATTCACTGGAGTTCAGAAGAATGAGAGAGGATCTCATAGAAACGTTTAAAATTCTGATGGGTTTAGACAGGTTAGATGCAGGAAGAATGTTCCCAATGTTGGGGAAGTCCAGAACCAGGGGACACAGTCTAAGGATAAGGGGTAAGCCATTTAGGACCGAGATGAGGAGAAACTTCTTCACCCAGAGAGTGGTGAACCTGTGGAATTCTCTACCATAGAAAGTTGTTGAGGCCAATTCACTAAATATATTCAAAAAGGAGTTAGATGTAGTCCTTACTACTAGGGGGATCAAGGGGTATGGCGAGAAAGCAGGAATGGGGTACTGAAGTTGCATGTTCAGCCATGAACTCATTGAATGGCCTACTCCTGCACCTATTTTCTCTGTTTCTCTGTTTCTATGTTAAGGAACTGTTTATTTCTGTCTTAAATATATTCAATGTCTCAGCCTCCACAGCTCTCTGAGGCAGCGAATTCCACAGATTTACAACCCTCTGAGAAGAAATTTCTCCTCATCTCAGTTTTAAATGGGCGGCCCCTTATTCTAAGACCATGCCCCCTAGTTCTAGTCTCCCCCATCAGTGGAAACATCCTCTCTGCATCCACTTTGTCAAGCCCCCTCATAATCTTATATGTTTCGATAAGATCACCTCTCATTCTTCTGAATTCCAATGAGTAGAGGCCCAACCTACTCAACCTTTCCTCATAAGTCAACCCCCTCATCCCCAGAATCAACCGAGTGATCCTTCTCTGAACTGCCTCCAAAACAAGTATATCCTTTTGTAAATATGGAAACCAAAACTGCACGCAGTCTTCCAGGTGTGGTCTCACCAATACCCTGTATAACTGTAGCAAGACTTCCCTGCTTTTATACTCCATCCCTTTTGCAATAAAGGCCAAGATTCCATTGGCCTTCCTGATCACTTGCTGTACCTGCATACTATCCTTTTGTGTTTCATGCACAAGTACCCCCAGGTCCCGCTGTACTGCGGCACTTTGCAATCTTTCTCCATTTAAATAATAACTTGCTCTTTGATTTTTTTCTACCAAAGTGCATGACCTCACACTTTCCAACATTATACTCCATCTGACAAATTTTTGCCCACTCACTTAGCCTGTCTATGTCCTTTTGCAGGTTGTTTGTGTCCTCCTCACACATTGCTTTTCCTCCCATCTTTGTATCGTCAGCAAACTTGGCTACGTTACACTCAGTCCCTTCTTCCAAGTCATTAATATAGATTGTAAATAGTTGGGGTCCCAGCACTGGTGTTTCCCCGGGCTGGGGAGTCTAGAACCAGGGGTCACAGTCTCAGGATAAGGGGTCGGCCATTTAGGACTGAGATGAGGAGAAACTTCTTCACTCGGGGTGGTGAATTTTTGGAATTCTGTGCCCCAGAGGGCTGTGTAGGCTCAGTCGTTGAGTATACTGAAGACAGAGATTGATAGATTGTTGGATATTAAGGGAATCGAGGGATATGGGGAGCGGGCAGAGAAGTGGAGCTGAGTCCACGATCTTATTGAATGGCGGAGCAGGCTCGAGGGGCCGAATGGCCGACACCTGCTCCTATTTCTTATGTTTTTATGAAATAAGCCAAGAGAATGAACGGCCAAGTACAGCACCGAAAGCAGCAGTTTTGCAGGGAGCTGCATAAGCACACATGTGGTGGGGTCCATACAATGGCAGCCTGTTGAGAAACACATGGTGCCATGTTACATCGAAGGCTCACAGTTCTCTGACCGAAGCACAGCTTACTCCTGTTCGCCCAAAGTCTCTCAAAAATATAATTGTAACAAAGTGATTTAAATGAAGCAGCAATGGTGTGTTCTCAAGCCCAACACAGTGAGAGTAAACGGCAAAGGATGACTGTTGGAGCAGTGTGTGACTGGGGCCACTACACGGGCTCCAGCCTGTCACCCATCCCACTGACTTTCATTCTGCACATTGAGTGACTGCTGCCAATGAGCCAGAAGCTGTGCAGAAACAGTCTGTGCATAAATTCAGGTCCCAAACATGGAAAAGCAACGTTCGCCACGAGAGACGGAGGAGGCGATGGTGATAAGCACCACACTTGGCGAGGGTATAATCAATCGCGCTCACTCTGACAACATTCCTCGTTAATTTGTACGGGAAGTTTAGCGGTTTATTCTGATGAAATAAACACACCGTTACCACTCTCTCTCTCTCTCTCTCTCTCTCTCTCTCTCTCTCTCTCTCTCTCTCTCTCTCTCCTCGTGTTCCTTCGACGCCCGCCCTCTCATTTTCCTCCCCAGGCTCTCGGTCCTGCACTCCTCTCTCTGTCTCTCGGCAGTGCGTCTACTCTCTGTGATCCTTTTCCCGGCCGTTTAAATCCCAATATCCAGCCCCTGCACTCTGTTCCCCAGCCACGTGTTCAGACCGCAACAGACAGAAAGACTTGCATTTATATAGCGCCTTTCATGACCACCGCACGTCTCAAAGCACTTTACAGCCAATGAAGTACTTTTGGAGTGTGGTCACTGTTGTAATGTGGGAAACGCAACAGTCACCTTGCACACAGCAAGCTCCCACACACAGCAATGTGATAATGACCGGATACTCAATTTTAGTGATAATTGATCGAGGGATAAATATTGGCCCCAAGATACCGGGGATAACTCCCCTGCTCTTCTTTGAAATAGTGCCATGGGATCTTTTGCCATGAGAGGGCAGGCAGGGCCTCTCCATAATGTCTCATCCAAAAGATGGCACCTCCAACAGTGCGGCACTCCCTCAGTACTGCCCCTCCGACAGTGCGGCACTCCCTCAGTACTGCCCCTCCGACAGTGCGGCGCTCCCTCAGTACTGCCCCTCCGACAGTGCGGCGCTCCCTCAGTACTGCCCCTCCGACAGTGCGGCGCTCCCTCAGTACTGCCCCTCCGACAGTGCGGCACTCCCTCAGTACTGCCCCTCCGACAGTGCGGCACTCCCTCGGTACTGCCCCTCTGACAGTGCGGCACTCCCTCAGTACTGCCCCTCCGACAGTGCGGCACTCCCTCGGTACTGCACTGGGAGTGTCAGCCTAGACTTTTGTGCTCTAGTCCGTGGAGTGGGACTTGAACCCACAACCTTCTGACTCCGAGGCAAGTGTGCTGCCCACTGAACCACAGCTGACAGAGGACCTGATAGTGATAAACACTCTCCGTGAGATTACAATAAAACTCTCACAGGTTGACAACATCCTAATATTACCTTTAGGTCACAATACCTGAAATTTCCCAGCCTCGCCTTCTCCCACTGATCTGTGGAATGCCCAGCGAGAGCATGAGGAGAACCACGGGTACTGCACAAGTGCAACTCCTTTCTGCTGTTGGCAGCAGTCACGTCCGTTATAAATTGCGAAGTCCAGCTTAAACGCTGAGGACCAAGGGCCATCGTCAAGGACAAAACGTGTAAGATACCCAAAAATGGAGAAGCAGTGGTACGGTTGAGGCTGAGCTTGAGTGTTAGAAGTCTGTAGACAATCGGAGGGAGGGGGAGACGGCCGGAGGGAGGGAGGGAGAGACTGCCGGAGGGAGGGAGGGAGAGAGAGAAACGGCCGGAGGGAGGGAGGGAGAGAGAGACGGCCGGAGGGAGGGAGGGAGAGAGAGACGGCCGGAGGGAGGGAGGGAGGGAGAGAGAGACGGCCGGAGGGAGGGAGGGAGAGAGAGACGGCCGGAGGGAGGGAGGGAGGGAGAGAGAGAGAGAGACGGCCGGAGGGAGGGAGGGAGAGAGAGACGGCCGGAGGGAGGGAGGGAGGGAGAGAGAGACGGCCGGAGGGAGAGAGGGAGAGAGAGACGGCCGGAGGGAGGGAGGGAGAGAGAGACGGCCGGAGGGAGGGAGGGAGAGAGAGACGGCCGGAGGGAGGGAGGGAGGGAGAGAGAGACGGAGGGAGGGAGGGAGGGAGAGAGAGACGGCCGGAGGGAGGGAGGGAGAGAGAGACGGCCGGAGGGAGGGAGGGAGAGAGAGAGCGGCGGAGGGAGGGAGGGAGAGAGAGACGGCCGGAGGGAGGGAGGGAGAGAGAGACGGCCGGAGGGAGGGAGGGAGAGAGAGACGGCCGAGGGAGGGAGGGAGGGAGGGAGAGAGAGACGGCCGGAGGGAGGGAGGGAGGGAGAGAGAGACGGCCGGAGGGAGGGAGGGAGGGAGGGACGGCCGGAGGGAGGGAGGGAGAGAGAGACGGCCGGAGGGAGGGAGGGAGAGAGAGACGGCCGGAGGGAGGAGGGAGAGAGAGACGGCGGAGGAGAGGGAGGGAGAGAGAGACGGCCGGAGGGAGGGAGGGAGAGAGGACGGCCGGAGGGAGGGAGGGAGAGAGAGACGGCCGGAGGGAGGGAGGGAGAGAGAGACGGCCGGAGGGAGGGAGGGAGAGAGAGACGGCCGGAGGGAGGGAGGGAGAGAGAGACGGCCGGAGGGAGGGAGGGAGAGAGAGACGGCCGGAGGGAGGGAGGGAGAGAGAGACGGCCGGAGGGAGGGAAGGGAGAGAGAGACGCCGGAGGGAGGGAGGGGAGAGAGAGACGGCCGGAGGGAGGGAGGGAGAGAGAGACGGCCGGAGGGAGGGAGGGAGAGAGAGACGGCCGGAGGGAGGGAGGGAGAGAGAGACGGCCGGAGGGAGGGAGGGAGAGAGAGACGGCCGGAGGGAGGGAGGGAGAGAGAGACGGCCGGAGGGAGGGAGGGAGAGAGAGACGGCCGGAGGGAGGGAGGGAGAGAGAGACGGCCGGAGGGAGGGAGGGAGAGAGAGAGACGGCCGGAGGGAGGGAGGGAGAGAGAGACGGCCGGAGGGAGGGAGGGAGAGAGAGACGGCCGGAGGGAGGGAGGGAGAGAGAGACGGCCGGAGGGAGGGAGGGAGAGAGAGACGGCCGGAGGGAGGGAGGGAGAGAGAGACGGCCGGAGGGAGGGAGGGAGGGAGAGAGAGACGGCCGGAGGGAGGGAGGGAGAGAGAGACGGCCGGAGGGAGGGAGGGAGAGAGAGACGGCCGGAGGGAGGGAGGGAGAGAGAGACGGCCGGAGGGAGGGAGGGAGAGAGAGACGGCCGGAGGGAGGGAGGGAGAGAGAGACGGCCGGAGGGAGGGAGGGAGAGAGAGACGGCCGGAGGGAGGGAGGGAGAGAGAGACGGCCGGAGGGAGGGAGGGAGAGAGAGACGGCCGGAGGGAGGGAGGGAGAGAGAGACGGCCGGAGGGAGGGAGGGAGAGAGAGACGGCCGGAGGGAGGGAGGGAGAGAGAGACGGCCGGAGGGAGGGAGGGAGAGAGAGACGGCCGGAGGGAGGGAGGGAGAGAGAGACGGCCGGAGGGAGGGAGGGAGAGAGAGACGGCCGGAGGGAGGGAGGGAGAGAGAGACGGCCGGAGGGAGGGAGGGAGAGAGAGACGGCCGGAGGGAGGGAGGGAGAGAGAGACGGCCGGAGGGAGGGAGGGAGAGAGAGACGGCCGGAGGGAGGGAGGGAGAGAGAGACGGCCGGAGGGAGGGAGGGAGAGAGAGACGGCCGGAGGGAGGGAGGGAGAGAGAGACGGCCGGAGGGAGGGAGGGAGAGAGAGACGGCCGGAGGGAGGGAGGGAGAGAGAGACGGCCGGAGGGAGGGAGGGAGAGAGAGACGGCCGGAGGGAGGGAGGGAGAGAGAGACGGCCGGAGGGAGGGAGGGAGAGAGAGACGGCCGGAGGGAGGGAGGGAGAGAGAGACGGCCGGAGGGAGGGAGGGAGAGAGAGACGGCCGGAGGGAGGGAGGCAGAGAGAGACGGCCGGAGGGAGGGAGGGAGGGAGGGAGGGAGAGAGAGACGGCCGGAGGGAGGGAGGGAGAGAGAGACGGCCGGAGGGAGGGAGGGAGAGAGAGACGGCCGGAGGGAGGGAGGGAGAGAGAGACGGCCGGAGGGAGGGAGAGAGAGACGGCCGGAGGGAGGGAGAGAGAGACGGCCGGAGGGAGGGAGAGAGAGACGGCCGGAGGGAGGGAGAGAGAGACGGCCGGAGGGAGGGAGAGAGAGACGGCCGGAGGGAGGGAGAGAGAGACGGCCGGAGGGAGGGAGAGAGAGACGGCCGGAGGGAGGGAGAGAGAGACGGCCGGAGGGAGGGAGAGAGAGACGGCCGGAGGGAGGGAGAGAGAGACGGCCGGAGGGAGGGAGAGAGAGACGGCCGGAGGGAGGGAGAGAGAGACGGCCGGAGGGAGAGAGAGAGAGAGAGAGACGGCCGGAGGGAGGGAGAGAGAGAGAGAGAGACGGCCGGAGGGAGGGAGGGAGAGAGAGAGAGAGACGGCCGGAGGGAGGGAGGGAGAGAGAGAGAGAGAGAGAGAGAGAGAGAGAGAGACGGCCGGAGGGAGGGAGGGAGAGAGAGAGAGAGAGAGAGAGACGGCCGGAGGGAGGGAGGGAGAGAGAGAGAGAGAGAGAGAGACGGCCGGAGGGAGGGAGAGAGAGAGAGAGAGAGAGACGGCCGGAGGGAGGGAGGGAGAGAGAGACGGCCGGAGGGAGGGAGGGAGGGAGGGAGAGAGAGACGGCCGGAGGGAGGGAGGGAGAGAGAGACGGCCGGAGGGAGGGAGAGAGAGACGGCCGGAGGGAGGGAGAGAGAGACGGCCGGAGGGAGGGAGAGAGAGACGGCCGGAGGGAGGGAGAGAGAGAGAGAGAGAGAGAGACGGCCGGAGGGAGGGAGGGAGAGAGAGAGAGAGAGACGGCCGGAGGGAGGGAGGGAGAGAGAGACGGCCGGAGGGAGGGAGGGAGAGAGAGACGGCCGGAGGGAGGGAGGGAGGGAGAGAGAGACGGCCGGAGGGAGGGAGGGAGAGAGAGACGGCCGGAGGGAGGGAGAGATGGAGGGAGGGAGGGGGAGACGGAGACGGACGGAGGGGGGGTGGGGGGAGACGGAGAGGGGGAGAGGGGGGGAGACGGAGAGGGGGGGAGACGGAGAGGGGGGGAGGGGGAGACGGACGGACGGAGGGGGGGATGGGGAGACGGACGGAGGGAGGGAGGGGGAGACGGACGGAGGGAGGGAGGGATGGGGAGAAGGACGGAGGGAGGGAGGGAGGGGAAGAAGGACGGAGGGAGCGATGGGGAGAGGGAGGGAGGGGGAGACAGACAGACGGAGGGGGGAGGGGGACGGAAGGAGGGGCAGGCGGACGGACGGAGGGAGGGGGAGACGGACGGAGGGAGGGGGAGGCGGACGGAGGGAGGGAGGGAGGGGGAGACGGAGGGATGGAGGGGGGAGGGGCAGGCGGACGGAGGGCCGGGGGGAGGGGGAGAGTCCCACAGTTTGGAAGACCTGGCAGTAAGATCGGTTGAAGTAAGGGGTAGTGCGGTGGGTCCCAATTTCAGCGCGGGAAGGGGTCGGGAGAAGAAAGCGTGTAGGATAGGGAATCTGCAGCTTAGGGGGAAGGATTGCCCACAGTATTGTTGATAAAACGAGGAGGAGGGAGTTGGGGTTGGAGGCTCGGTGAATTTCTGGTAACCCGATACTGTTGTTTTTATTTTATTCGTTCATGGGATGTGGGCGTCGCTGGCCAGGCCGGCAGTTATAGCCCGCCCCTCACTGCCCCTGGGAAGGTGGTGAGCCGCCTTGAACCGCTGCAGTCCGTGTGGTGAAGGTGCTCCCACAGAGCTGTCAGGGAGGGAGTGCCAGGATTGTGACCCAGCGACGATGAAGGAATGGCGATATATTTCCCAGTCAGGATGCTGTGTGACTGGGAGGGGAACGTGGAGGTGATGGTGTTCCCAGGCGCCTGCTGCCCTTGTCCTTGTCCTTCTCGGCGGTAGAGGTTTTATGAAGTGCTGCCGAAGAAGCCTTGGCGAGTTGCTGCAGTGCATCTTGTAGACGCCACACACTGATTGTATTTACGTTGCTCCGTGATGTGATTCTTACAGTTCTCTCCTGGCCCTCTGCTTCACTCCGGTCTGCAGGGAGGCAGCTGCCCGAGTATAGAGTGACTCTCACACTGTTTGTGCCTCTGTCTCTAGGTCAGGACAGTCACCAGGGTCCCCTGACTTGCATCGCCACCAATGACAACGGGAGCCTGGTCCTGACTGGGTCTGTCGACTGCACGGCCAAACTCCTCAACCCGCTCACAGGCAAGGTAATCTGACCAATTCCGATCTCCCCGGGACTAAACGGGACAGCTCTTTCACAGGGCATTGATGACCAATTCCGATCTCCCCGGGACTAAACGGGACAGCTCTTTCACAGGCCTGTGACATTCCTGTGCTGGGACATTCTATGATTGTAACAGGCTGGGGCAGATTTCTGGGAGAAAGGAGAAGGTTGAGTGACCTGTTAGGGGTCTTTAAAATGATGAAGGGATTTGATAGGGTAGACGTAGAGAAGGTATTTCCACTTGTGGCCAGGGGCCATCAATATCAGACAGTCACTAATAAACCCAATGGGGAATTTGGGAGAAACTTCTTTACCCAGAGCGGGGTGAGAATGTGGAACTCGCTGCCACAGGGAGGGGTTGAGGCAAATAGTATCGATTGTATTTAAGGGGAGGCTGGATAAACACATGGGGGAGAGGGGAACAGCAGGAGATGGTGATGGGGTAGGAGGGGGCTGGTGTGGGGCATAAACCCCGGCACGGACCCTTGGGACCCAATGGCCTGTTTCTGGGCTGGACATTTGATGTAATTTACTGACCTCCGTGACACGATAGTGAAAATTCTTTCTTCCTTTTTCAAGGTTGAGTGAAGATGTTAGAATATTCCATTCCCTCCCCCACCCCCGACAGCACGGGGAGATGGATTGGTTTCCGTTCCCTATGGAAGCTGCTGTTCTGGGATGTGTGTTGAGATGGGGTGAAACCCCACCTTGTACACGGCATTTATTCCTTTTCGATAACGTCGCCAGTAGTTATTTATCTTCATTTTATTTTCCTAAACATTCTCATTTTTTTAAATATCCAAGAACCGGGTCATGTAAACGCTGTGCCAACCAGTCAGATAACCCAATAAACCTGTGGATAAAGAACTTGAATTTATATAGCGCCTTATCACACATTTGTGAGAAGTAGCCAAGCGCGTCCCGTCCAATGAATTACTTTTTGAAATGCAGCTGCCTTTGTTCTATGGGGAAACGTGGCAGCCGATTTGCGCACAGCAAGATCCACAATGAGCTGCAGGGGAAGAGGATATTAAAAGATGTTAAGAGAAGAGAGAGCAGAGGCACTATATATATTTATAATATAAATTAATTCAAAAAAGGAATAGTTTTTGTTTAATTCATTGATGAGATGTGTGTGTCGCTGGCCAGGCCGGCATTTATTGCCCGTGCCCGTGAGACGCTGCCTTGAACCGCTGCAGTCCGTGTGGTGTTTTCAAAGCGGTTTGGTACAACTAAGGGCCTTTTCAGAGTCAACCACATTGTGGTCTGGAGTCACATATCGGCCAGCCTGGGTAAGGACGGCAGATTTCCTCAAGGATGTGAGTGAAGAAGATGGGTTTTTCCAACAATCTTATAGTTACATGGTCACCATTACTGACACTAGCTTTTTATTCCAGGTTTATTTAATGAACTGAATTTAAATTCCCCAGCTGCCGTGGTGGGATTTGAACTCGTGTCCCTGGATCATTAGCCAAGGCCTCTGGATTACTGGTCCAGTAACATAGCCACTGAGCTACCGTACTCCTATTAGCGCGAGAAAACTAGCTCATAGGAATAGGAGGAAACCATTCAGCCTCTCGAGCCTGTTCCACCAGTTAATGAGATCGTGGCTGATCTGTGACCTCACTCCATATGGACCTTTGCCCCGTATCCCTTAATATCTTTGGTTAACAGAAATCTATCAATCTCAGATTTAAAATTAACAATTGACCCAGCATCAATTGCCGTTTGCGGAAGAGAGTTCCAAACCTCCGCCACCCTCTGTGTGTAGAAGTGTTTCGTAATTTCACTCCTGAAAGGCCTGGCTCTAATTTTTAGACTGTGCCCCCGAGTCCCAGACTCCCCAACCAGCTCGGATAACTATTGTGATTCCTACATTTAAAAAATGAGATAGAACAAGTCAAGGGAACGATAGAACAGTTAGCTTAATGTCGGTGGTGGGAAAGATAATGGAATCTTTACTCAAAGATGTAACAGAAAAACATCTATTACCCAAAAATACAATAAACAGCTGTCAGCACGGATTTCAAAAGGGACGGTCATGCTTGACCAAGATTAGACGAGGGTGATGCAGTAGATGTAATATATTTGGATTTTCAAAAGACCTTTGATAAAGTAGCACGCATTGGACTGAAGATGACGGTCAGAGCGCGTGGAGTCAGGGGACCGGTAGTAGAATGGATAGCGATCTGTCAATACATTGCCCCCAATACCATGTGCCTTAATTTTGCACCAATCTCTTGTGTGGGACCTTGTCAAAAGCCTTTTGAAAGTCCAAATACACCACATTCACTGGTTCTCCCTTGTCCACTCTACTCGTTACATCCTCAAAAATTCTAGAAGAATTGTCAAGCAGGATTTCCCTTTCATAAATCCATGCTGACTTGGTCCGATCCGGTCACTGCTTTCCAAATGTGCTGCTATTTCATCTTTAATAATTGATTCCAACATTTTCCCCACAAAGCACATGGTATTGGGGGTAATGTACTGACGTGGACAGGGAACTGGTTGGCAGACAGGAAGCAGAGAGTCGGGATAAACTGGTCCTTTTCAGAATGGTAGGCAGTGACTAGTGGAGTGCCGCAGGGCTCAGTGCTGGGACCCAACTCTTTACAATATACATTAACGATTTGGTTGAAGGAATTGAGTGTAATATCTCCAAGTTTGCAGATGACACTAAGCTGGGTGGCAGTGTGAGCTGTGGGGAGAATGCTAAGAGGCTGCAGGGTGACTTGGACAGGTTAGGTGAGTGGGCAAATGCATGGCAGATGCAGTATAATGTGGATAAATGTGAGGTTAACCATTTTGGGGGCAAAAACACGAAGGCAGAATATTATCTGAATGGCGGCAGATTAGGAAAAGGGGAGGTGCAACGAGACCTGGGTGTCATGGTTCATCAGTCATTGAAGGTTGGCATGCAGGTACAGCAGGCGGTGAAGAATGCAAATGGTATGTTGGCCTTCATAGCGAGGGGATTTGAGTATAGGGGCAGGGAGGTCTTACTGCAGTTGTACAGGGCCTTGGTGAGGCCTCACCTGGAATATTGTGTTCAGTTTTGGTCTCCTAATCTGAGGAAGGGCGTTCTTGCTATTGAGGGAGTGCAGCGAAGGTTCACCAGACTGATTCCAGGGATGGCTGGACTGACATATGAGGAGAGACTGGATCGACTGGGCCTGTATTCACTGGAGTTTAGAAGGATGAGAGGGGATCTCATAGAAACGAATAAGATTCTGATGGGACTGGACAGGTTAGCTGCAGGAAGAATGTTCCCGATGTTGGGGAGGTCCAGAACCAGGGGACATAGTCTTAGGATAAGGGGTAAGCCATTTAGGACTGAGATGAGGAGAAACTTCTTCACTGAGTTGTTAACCTGTGGAATTCCCTACCGCAGAGAGTTGTTGATGCCAGTTCATTGGCTATATTCAAGAGGGAGTTAGATATGGCCCTTACGGCTAAAGGGGATCAAGGGGTATGGAGAGAAAGCAGGAAAGGGGTACTGAGGGAATGATCAGCCATGATATTGAATGGCAGTGCAGGCTCGAAGGGCCGAATGGCCTACTCCTGCACCTATTTTCTATGTTTCTATGTTTACTGATGTCAAGCTAATAATAACCCGTTTTCTCTCTCCCTCCTTTCTTAAAAAGTGGTGTTACATTAGCTACCCTCCAGTCCATAGGAACTGATCCAGAGTCAATAGACTGTTGGAAAATGATCACCAATGCATCCACTATTTCTAGGGCCACTTCCTTAATTACTCTGGGATGCAGACTATCAGGCCCCGGGGATTTATCGGCCTTCAATCCCATCAATTTCCCTAACACAATTTCCCGCCTAATAAGGATATCCTTCAGTTCCTCCTTCTCACTGGACCCTCTGTCCTCTAGTATTTCCGGAAGGTTATTTGTGTCTTCCTTCGTGAAGACAGAACCAAAGTATTCGTTTAACTGGTCTGCCATTTCTTTGTTCCCCATTATAAATTCACCTGAATCCGACTGCAAGGGACCTACATTGGTCTTCACTAATCTTTTTCTCTTCAGTAATGGGGGAGACCAGAACTAGGGGCCATCAATATTAGATAGTTACCAAGGAATCCAATCGGGAATTCAGTAAAAAGCTCTGCCCAGAGAGTGGTGAGACAGTGCAACTCACAACGACAGTCAGCAGTTGAGGCGAATAGCAGAGATAAATTTTAGGGGAAGCTGGATAAACACATGAGGGAGAAAGGAATAGACGGATATGGTGATGGGGTGAGATGGAGGGAGGGAGGGAGGAGGCTGGTATGGAGCACGGAGCGGTGGGGCCCAATGGGCTGTTTCTGTGCTGTACATTCGATGTAAGTCACTGTGACAGAGATGGTTATTGGTGGGGAGGGGGGGGGGGCGGTATACCTGCCTGTAGAAGTGAATTGTTCAAAACTCTTAAACTGATCATAAGTGAAGGTATCTGTACACAACAATAACCACTTGCATTTATATAGAGCCTTTAACTCTTGAGACATCCCATCTCGGTCTCCCTCTCTCTCTCTCGCTCTCTCCCTCTCTCTCTCTCGCTCTCCCCCCCTCTCTCTCTCGGTCTCCCTCCCCCTCTCTCGGTCTCCCTCCCCCTCTCTCGGTCTCCCTCCCCCTCTCTCGGTCTCCCTCCCCCTCTCTCGGTCTCCCTCCCCCTCTCTCTCTCGGTCTCCCTCCCTCTCTCTCTCTCGGTCTCCCTCCCTCTCTCTCTCTCGGTCTCCCTCCCTCTCTCTCGGTCTCCCTCCCTCTCTCTCGGTCTCCCTCCCTCTCTCTCTCTCGGTCTCCCTCCCTCTCTCTCTCTCTCTCTCGGTCTCCCTCCCTCTCTCTCTCTCTCTCTCTCTCTCTCTCTCTCTCTCGGTCTCCCTCCCTCTCTCTCTCTCTCTCGGTCTCCCTCCCTCCCTCTCTCTCTCTCTCGGTCTCCCTCCCTCTCTCTCTCTCTCGGTCTCCCTCCCTCTCTCTCTCTCTCGGTCTCCCTCCCTCTCTCTCTCTCGGTCTCCCTCCCTCTCTCTCTCTCTCTCGGTCTCCCTCCCTCTCTCTCTCTCTCTCTCTCTCTCTCCCTCCCTCCCTCTCTCTCTCTCGGTCTCCCTCCCTCTCTCTCTCTCTCTCTCTCTCTCTCTCGGTCTCCCTCCCTCCCTCTCTCTCTCTCGGTCTCCCTCCCTCCCTCTCTCTCTCTCTCGGTCTCCCTCCCTCTCTCTCTCTCTCGGTCTCCCTCCCTCTTTCTCTCTCTCGGTCTCCCTCCCTCTCGGTCTCTCGGTCTCCCTCCCTCTCGGTCTCTCGGTCTCCCTCCCTCTCGGTCTCTCGGTCTCCCTCCCTCTCGGTCTCTCGGTCTCCCTCCCTCTCGGTCTCTCGGTCTCCCTCCCTCTCGGTCTCTCGGTCTCCCTCCCTCTCTCTCTCTCGGTCTCCTTCCCTCTCTCTCTCTCGGTCTCCCTCCCTCTCTCTCTCTCTCTCGGTCTCCCTCCCTCTCTCTCTCTCGGTCTCCCTCCCTCTCTCTCTCTCGGTCTCCCTCCCTCTCTCTCTCTCGGTCTCCCTCCCTCTCTCTCTCTCGGTCTCCTTCCCTCTCTCTCTCTCGGTCTCCCTCCCTCTCTCTCTCTCTCTCGGTCTCCCTCCCTCTCTCTCTCTCTGTCTCCCTCCCTCTCTCTCTCTCTCTGTCTCCCTCCCTCTCTCTCTCTCTGGTTGTTGGGGATACAGTATATTCTGCCCTGTGCGTGCCTGGGTTTGCAGTGCAACTGCATGCGCGCACACTTCCTTTCCTACTACTGGTTGCTGTTTCATAATTACCTTCACACTAACCCATTGCGTCTTTCTCTACAGGTAGTGGGTGTATTTTCAGTCCAGAACAGCACGAAGGAATGTGTGGAGACAGAGCAAATGGAGGAAACGGAATCTAACTCCAATTCAGTGGAGTCTGTGGGATTCTGTCGGGTGTAAGTCTGGTCTGTCCACCGATCCATCTGGTGTCTGGTTCCATTGATCATTGGAGAGTTGCTGGGTGTTCAGAGGCTCGGTCGATCACTTCGAGGGGCATTAAGGGTAAACGGTGTAGCACGGGGCTGGAGTCACCTACAGACTGGGTAGGGGTGACTTGTTCCCTTCCCTGACCAGTTGTATTTCAGCAATAATCTGGTAGTTTTCAGTATAACTCCCAACCCCGGGGTCACTAATCCACTGCTGTAACCAGTGAAGGGCCGCACCCCGAGATGTTTGGTTCAGTCGCCGAGTCATTGGATGTCCAGTCCATCGATGGGTCGTCATGGGGATGGGGGGGGATTGGGGGAGGGGGATGGGGGGGGGATTGGGGGAGGGGGATGGGGGGGATTGGGGTGGGGGATGGGGGAGGGGGAGGGGGGATTGAGGGAGGGGGAGGGGGGATTGTGGGGGGGATGGGGATGGATGGATGAGGGGGATGGATGGGGGTGGGGGATGGTTCGTCGTGCGATGGGCTCCAGCGATGGCCATTGTTTGTTTGTGTTGCGCTGTGTGCTGGGAGAGTTGGAGGGCCCGACCAGACAGGGTTGTCTGGATGTCCAGCAGTTTAAGTGTTAATGGAGCGTGCTGGCTGGGTTGAGCTGTACGAAGAGAGGCGGACTGCGTCCCCTTTGTTAGTGAGGCTAGTTTAATGTATAAAGAGCCGATCTGTCAGTGAAGGGGTTAATTATATTTTCCTGGTTTTGCTCGTGGCCCCACAGTAAATAATGGGCTGAGTTATGCAATGTTGTATATACAGTGGTTATTTTATCTCTGTGTGGGACGCTGGTCTGTCTATTGTAAGATAAAGGCTGGGAATTGACGGCCTTGGTATCAGAGGTCGCAGGGTAAGGCTGAATAATGACTGCTTTCCCAAACCAACGTTCCCTCGGCTCCAGAATGTGCTGACCCTTCGCTGGGTGATGGGTTTAATGGGCCCGAGCTGCCCTCTGGGAAACCTAGCCACCAGTGCTCCTGCACGAGTCCCAGGCAGTGATTGTCCTCGGGCTAATCGTCAGGGTGTGACAGCCCAGTCTGGCCTTGTCCACACCTGCCTCTCCCAGGAGGGGTCACTGGCTGGCTGGTGATCAGGGGCATGAGTCGGTCTGATTTCCCCCTCGCTTACCCAGGGTGCAGAGGCTCATAGCAGGAAAAAGGACTTGCATTTAAATAGCGCCCTTCACTACCACCGGACGTCTCCGAGCACTTTACAGCCAATGGCGTGTAGTCACTGTTGTAAAGTAGGAAACGTGGCAGCCAATTTGCGCACAGCAAGCTCCCACAAAAAGCCATGTGATAATGGCCAGATAATCTTTCAGGTGTTGATTTAGGGCTCAATACTGGCCAGGACACCAGGGATAACTCCCCTGCTCTTCTTTGAAATAGGTGCCATGGGATCTTTTACGTCACCTGAGAGAGCAGCTGGGACCTCGGTTTAACGTCTCATCCGACAGTGTGGCACTCCCTCAGCACTGCCCCTCCGACAGTGCGGCGCTCCCTCAGCACGGCCACTCCGACAGTGCGGCACTCCCTCAGCACTGCCCCTCCGACAGTGCGGCACTCCCTCAGCACTGCCCCTCCGACAGTGCGGCACTCCCTCAGCACTGCCCCTCCGACAGTGCGGCACTCCCTCAGCACTGCCCCTCTGACAGTGCAGCACTGCCCCTCTGACAGTGCAGCACTGCCCCTCCGACGTGCAGCACTCCCTCAGTACTGCACTGGGAGTGTCGGCCTGGATTTCTGTGCTCAAATCCCTGGAGTGGGACTTGAACCCACGACCTTCTGGCTCCGAGGCGAGGGTGCTGCCCACTGAACCACTGACTCTATCCTGGAACTCCCTCCCTGACAGCACTGTGGGAGCACCTTCACCACACGGACTGCAGCGGTTCAAGGCGGCTCACCCCCATCTTGTTGAGGGCGGTTAGGGATGGGCAATAAATGCCGGCCTGGCCAGTGACGCCCACATCCCCGCGAATGTCTTTTTTAAAAAGTAATTCTGGAATCTGACGATAAATTGTTATTTGCTTGATTCCTGCAGGCTTCCATTGGTTGCCGTTGGCTATTTGGACGGAACCATGGGGATCTGGGATGTTCCGTCACAGACGCTACGACACAAGTGGCAGCTTCAGGTAAGCACCGATCGGTCCTCCCCCCTCGTTAGCCCCATCTCCGATTAGGATCCAGTCCATCTCGTGGAGACCATTCTGCTTCTGGGCCCGCGTCAGTGCCTCGTTCGCTAGTGGGAGGCGCAAGAGAACACCTTGACCCTGATATCTCCTGCCCAGCGTGGCTACAACTGAAGCCTTAGGTTTTGGGGTACGGGTGAGTCCTCGTGTCGTGCGCTGCCTGCCGTGTGTCGCCTCCCCTCTCCTCAGCCTTCACAAGCCGTGAAGCTTATTTCTGGCTCCTTGGTCACCTTCTGCACCTCTCTCCCCGCTCCTGCTTGGTGTCCATTGATGGGATGTTCCCTTACCACCAATGTAGAATCATAGAAAGTTACAGCACGGACACCATCGTGTCCACGCTGGCCGACAAACACAGGAACATAAGAAATAGGACCAGGAGTCGGCCATTCGGCCCCTCGAGCCTGCTCCGCCACTCAATAAGATCATGGCTGATCTGTATCTCAACTCCATTTCCCTTAATCCCCTTACCCTAAAAAATTAACAATTATTAGTTTTGAGATTTTCAGTTAACTCCCCGGACTCAACAGCCTTTTGGGGGAGAGTTCCAGATTCCCACTGCCCTTTCCTGACATCACCCCTGAACGGCCTGGCCCTGAGTTCAAGGTTCTGCCCCCTTGTTCTCGACTTACCCACTAGACGGAATGGTTTCTATCCTTTAATCATCATAAATTGCTCAATCAAATTGGCCCTGAATCTGTTCAACAAGCCTGCTCGATGACTATTCTGTGACAAGTCGGACTGGAATTTCGCTTGGAGCTGTGAGCAGGATTTCTGATCTTGAATTGCGTGTGGTGATGGAGGGGAGGGGAGGGGAGGGGAGGGCAGACACTCACTGATCCAGCCTCTGGGGGGGGGCCTTTACCCGATTCTAGGACCTGCCCTTGGCCCACGGACCATCGCATGAGGCGCTCACTATTAACCTGTCGTCAGGAGACGTTGTGTGTGAGAGTCCTGAGATCGAACCTGGCACATTGTGGCTCAGTGCTCCAGCTATCCCGCAAACACTGAGGGGCGACGGACCTGGGTCCGGGCAGGCCAGACAATCCATCTCTGCCGTTAGAGTCCGGTCCATCCATGCTCCCTGACCGCTGGGGGAGCGGGTTCGGACACTGTGACCTAGGGGAGTGAGGGGGGTTTGGACACCACGTTGCCGATCTGCACGAGGTGTGGGGTGGGCTCTCTGAGCGATGTTCTCTCTAATCTATTTGTTGTTGGCGCTGTCCCTGGAAGTGGCTGTGCAGCCCAGTCACACCTCGGCGTGAGCGCGGTTTCCCATGTACCAGCCTGCGCGGGACCGCGGGACCCCCGCACACAGTCACTGGGAGTCAGTGGGAGTGTTGCTAACCAGGTCCTCCTCCTGCTGCAGGCGGGCATTGTGCAGCTGCTGTGGGAGCAGCACTCGCCGATTATCTACACCGGGAGCCTGGACGGAGCCGTGCGTATCTGGGACGCCCGGTCCGGGAGAATGGAGAGTGAATGCTGTGGCCACGCGGCAGAAATCCTGGACTTTGTGGTGAACAAGTGAGTGTCTCTGTCTCTGTGCCCTTCTATCACTGGAGTCTGGGAACAGTCCAATACAATCCGTCTCCCTGCTCCCGGGATCCAAGTCACACACACACTCGCACCTCTTCCTTGCTTCTCTCACTGGAGTTTAGCTGTGAGGAAGGATTGGAGAGGCTGGGGTTATTTTCTTCGGAACAGCGGAGGCTGAGGGGAAACCTGATTGAGGTGTATAAAATGATGAGGGGCCTGGATAGAGTGGATAGGAAGGATCTATTTCCCTTGGCAAAGGGGTCAACAACCAGGGGGCATAGATTTAAAGTAATTGGGGGGAGGTTTAGAGGGAATTTGAGGGGAAATGTCTTCACCCAGAGGGTGGTGGGGGTCTGGAACTCACGGCCTGAAAGGGTGGTAGAGGCAGAAACCCTCACCACATTTAAAAATTACCTGGATGTGCTCCTGAAGTGCCGTAACCTGCAGGGCTACGGACCGAGAGCGGGAAAGTGGGGTTAGGCTGGGTAGCTCTTGGTCGGTCGACACAGACACGATGGGCCGAATGGCCTCCCGTGCTGTAAATTTCTGTGTTTCAAAGTGTGGTCGGGTAGTGGTTCTGTGACTGGACCAAGGACACGGTGACAATTCAACCTCAGTTTTTTAAAATCTGGAAATAAAAAAGCAGTTTGGGTAAAAGTGACCTTGGAGTTGTCGGGCTGTCGCGTTCACTCTGCCCTTACCCGCTGGTTCGAGGAGAAGGCTCACATAGAAACATACTTTCCACTTCACATCGCCCATCTATCGCCCAAAACTGACCTCGATCGCCCATTTTGTGCAAAAAGTGGAAACTAGGCTGGAAAAACAGGTGCCTAGGTTTCCACTTGGATCGCGCGATGATCGCCCACACAGATTTCAGCACCTAGCATGCACTTCGCTGGGGCCGATGCAAGGCCCAAAAGAGTGCTGAGAAATAGTTGCTTTTTCTGGGCCTCAGAGAAGGAAATGGCCACTACGGACGCAATTTTGAACTTCGGAGGAAGGGTGGAGAATAAGTTGTGAGTTATTTAAAGAGTTAAATTGAAGATAATTGTACTCAGAATATTGGGACAGGGAATATAAATAGGTATTAAGTTATTTTTGGTAAATAGTTTTTATATATTGAAATTATTTTGTAAATAGCTTTAACATAGTGAAGTTATTTACTGATATTGTTGGGGCCTATCAAACTGACTGGTACACAGCGTCGAGAGTACAGAGGGGGCAGAGTGCAGTGATGAGAGAGTATAGAGTCGAGAGATTATTAAAAGTAATTATCGATAGTGATGGGACCCATGCTTCCCCTGCCTTTAACTGTAACTGTTCACACACTGGTTACTGAAAGGATCAATGGAAGAGGTGGCACAGTAATGTGTAGACGGAGGAGGAGACCGTACAGCCAACGAAGGTACTTGGAGAAGCAATCCTACCTGAACTTGTCTGAAAATGCTTGTCTTAGGAGGCTGCGATTCCGGAAAGAGGTCATCTAAGAGAAATGTCAACTTGTCAAGGGTGATCTGCAGCCTTTCAGCACCATCAGAACCGCACTGTCCGTTGAGGTGAAGGTTACTGCCACCCTAGCCTTCTACACATCGGGATCGTTTCAGGCTTCAGCTGGCGACATCTGCCATATCTCTCAGCACGCTACACACTGCTACATTCGACAGGCGACTGAAACCCTTTATGCTCGCAGGATGGACTTCATATCCTTCCCAATGACCAGGGAGGCACAGAGCGAGACATCGGCCTGAAGGTCACGGTTGGATGCTGGGGGGTAAAGGATATGGCCTTGCCAGTTGGCTCATGACCCTTCTGCGTAATCCTGTCACTGAAGCACAGAGACGGTATAATGAAAGTCACATAGCGACTCGCAACATCGTTGAAAAGACAATTGGAGTCCTAAAGCGGCGCTTCAGATGCCGGGATCATTCTGAAGGCAGCCTCCAGCACCACCCTGACCAGGTAGCAGAGTTTATTGTGGTGTGCTGCATGCTGCATAACCTAGCTATAAAGAGAGGACAAATAATGCCAGACCATGCTGCAGGTCCACCTCCAGAAGGAGATGAGATAGATGAGGCAGCCGGTGAGGATGAAGAGGAGGAACAGGCTGGAGAGGACGCGGGCGAGGACATAGGGGAGCTTAATCAGCCTGGCGATCGAGCACCGGTACCAGCTCATCTTTCCCGAACATTCAAATGTTCAATTACAGTTAGGGTTAATCAAAAGTTTAATTTGCGTGGGGTTTCCTTGTTGTCTTTCCTGCACTGGCCTAACATCTGAATTAGTTCAAAGTTTAAAGTACTGGCAAAGTAAAAGTACTGGTATAATAACACAACAAACAAACAAATGTGCACCAAAAACTGTACGTTTGAAAACTAATGTAACTAAGAAAGAAGGCACAAAAATTGTTGAATAATTTTTTTTTTATTAACAAAGATAGAATTTTTTTAACTAATGACCAACACTCTCCCTCCAACACCCCCCGCACAAACCCACCCTTCCCTCAAATCCCCAAAACCTTATAACATGAAGAAATTGAACATTTAAGTAACAATAACATTTATGGAACAATTGAAAAACACTCCCCCCTCCCTACCTGCGACCACGTTTCCCTCCAGATCCTGTCCCACTCCATGTTCGCACCCCACCCGCCCGTTTTGGTCTATGCAGACCAACACGAACGCGTTGTGCAGTTTGCGACGACAAGACTTCCTGCCATGGTGGAGGTGATGGAGAGGAAGCAGAAACCTCAGGCTCCACTTCCGAGTCAGGGGGAACTGTGTCCTCCGTACTCGCTTGTGTGCTAGGGGTCTCATTGCAAGTGGACACGACACCTTGGGATGCAGCGCCGTGTCCAGCCAGCGACATATGCTGTAGGGCATTGATTGCGGCTGTCTGATCCCTAATCGCCTCCAATGTCTCCCGAGCAGTCTGTGACTGCTCAGAAGACCAGCTGGAGAAGCGCGTGCAGAACTCGCTCCAGGTTGTGGAGAACTGGTTCCAATTGGCTGAGAAACCCGTGAACCCCTGGATAAGGTTGCGACCAATCGTGACCGTCTCCCTGCACAGGGAACGTAAGCTCTCCGTCGGGTCCTCCGTGGCAGGCGAGTGCATAGCGCACTGACCGGACCGCCATGGGGGCGGCGTGTACAATGTCACGCACCTCGGCGTCAGCACCTGCTCACCGCTTGGTCCCAGTGCCTCATCTGTCTCAAGAGATGGTCGCAGGTTGTCCCCCCCGCCCCCCCCACAAAAAAAATCTCCTTGTCAAAGATATATGTAGTCTTTACCATTGATTCACACAATGCACATTTCTCATTACTCACGTGATCAAAGGTGGGTTCGGCTACACCACGGGATGTGATCGAACGGCTTTCTGGCCCCACCAAGGCCACCGCAAGCTTCTCGTAAACATTGAGAGACTGCAGCATGGCGTTGCTTGCGGTGGTTGATAGATGATAAGGTAACATCGCACGGCATAAGCAATAAACATTTAAGATTGACAGATTTATAAGTTCAATTACAAATTTGCATTACATTGCATAGGAATAAAATATTTCATACGATAACATTCAACTTTATGTTGGCGTGCATAAATGTATTCATAATTTAGTTACGTTTAAAAATTACGAAATAACATTGCAGATTCTAGTTACAATTTCCATACATCATTAAATAATACATATGGATGATTTCAAAAATAAATTCAACTTACTCTGGCAGCCACCAGTAGGCTGTTCCATCTTTTGCACTGGTCCGGTGTCTGTGCTTGTCACGTCAGCAATCTCTGCCCACATCCCCGATATGCCCCTCACGCTGACTATGTTCATGAGGGCCTCCTTGCTGAAGGGCTTGGCCCCTCGCCTTTCCATTGATCCCTCCATTTTCGAAATATGGGTAATATATAAATTCAAACAATCCAGTAACTGCTTTTTCCTTTCTCTTTTCTCCTTTCTCCTCTCTCTCTCTCTCTCTCTCTCTCTCTCTCTCTCTCTCTCTCTCTCTTTCTCTCTCTCCCCCCGGCCCTCACAGAGCTTCTGAGCATGTGTGACGACCCCTGACCTCTGAAAGCGCGGCAGAGAAAATCAACCTAAAAAAAAAATCAAGCTACATATGCGCAGTATAGCGTTGCTAGGGAAGCTTTCTTTTTCATACACTTCTGTTTTCTTTGGGCGATCGTGAGAAAATCAGATCGCCCATTTGACTTCGCCGGGGTAAGGCCGAGTGGAAAATCGCAAAAAAAAAATGGGCCTTGTGCTGGCGATCAGCACGGGCGATCGCTGGAACAAGGCTCATTTTTTGGGGCCTTAGCCACCTAATGGAAAGTCTAGCCCCATAGAAAATAGGTGCAGGAGTAGGCCATTCGGCCCTTCGAGCCTGCACCATCATTCAATAAGATCATGACTGATCATTCACCTCCATACCCCTTGATCCCTTTAGCCATAAGGGCCATATCTAACTCCCTCTTGAATATATCTAAAGAACTGGCATCAACAACTCTCTGCGGCAGGGAATTCCACAGGTTAACAACTCACTGAGTGAAGAAGTTTCTCCTCATCTCGGTCCTAAATGGCCTACCCCTTATCCTTAGACTATGTCCCCTGGTTCTGGACTTCCCCAACATTGGGAACATTCTTCCTGCATCTAACCTGTTCAGTTCCATCAGAATCTTGTACGTTTCTATGAAATCCCCTCTCATTCTTTAAAACCCCAGTGAATACAGGCCCAGTCGATCCAGTCTCTCCTCATATGTCAGTCCAGCTATCCCGAGAATCAGTCTGGTGAACCTTCGCTGCACTCCCTCAATAGCAAGAACGTCCTTCCTCAGATTAGGAGACCAACACTGAACACAATATTCCAGGTGAGGCCTCACCAAGGCCCTGTACAACTGCAGTAAGACCTCCCTGCTCCTATACTCAAATCCTCTCGCTATGAAGGCCAACATACCATTTGCTTTCTTCACTGCATGCTGTACCTGCAAGCCAACTTTCAATGACTGATGAACCATGACACCCAGGTCTTGTTGCACCTCCCCTTTTCCTAATCTGCCGCCATTCAGATAATAATCTGCCTTCATGTTTTTGCCACCAAAGTGGATAACCTCACATTTATCCACATTATACTGCATCTGCCATGCATTTGCTCACTCACCTAACCTGTCTAAGTCACCCTGCAGCCTCTTAGCATCCTCCTCACAGCTCACACCGCCACCCAGTTCAGTGTCATCTGCAAACTTGGAGAAACTACACTCAATTCCTTCATCTAAATCATTAATGTATATTGTAAATAGCTGGGGTCCCAGCACTGAGCCCTGCGGCACCCCACTAGTCACTGCCTGCCATTCTGAAAAGGACCCGTTTATCCGTACTCTCTGCTTCCTGTCTGCCAACCAGTTCTCTGTCCACGTCAGTACATTACTCCCAATACCATGTGCTTTAATCTTGCACACTAATCTCTTGTGTGGGACCGTGTCAAAAGCCCTTTGAAAGTCCAAATACATCACATCCACTGGTTCTCCCTTGTCCACTCTACTAGTTACATCCTCAAAAAATTCCAGAAGATTTGTCAAGCATGATTTCCCTTTCATAAATCCATGCTGACTTGGACTGATCCTGTCACTGCTTTCCAAATGTGCTGCTATTTCATCCTTAATAATTGATTCCAACATTTTCCCCACTACTGATGTCTGGTTAACCGGTGTATAATTACCCGTTTTCTCTCTCTCACCTTTTTTACCACCATCTCTCCGAGAATTGAGGCCAATAAATCTCAGCCTTGCCTGTGACATCCACATCCCCAGAATATCCAGCTGTGTGTCGTTTCCTGACACTGTATATAGGAACAGGAATCGGCCATTCAGCCTCTTGTGCCTGCTCTGCCATTCCATTCGATTATTGGGCCTCAGCTCCATATCCCTTCATACCCTTTGCCTAACTAAAGTCCAGCGCACTTTCCCACCCCTCGGTGAGCTGGTTTAATCTGATTGGTTGACCCGAGCTTGTGTCAGTGCCCTGTGGCTGTGTTGGAACAGTTTATTGTTCCACATTTCCTGCGGCTCGGGGTGGGGAATTGCCCCAGGGTGTTGCTTTAACACTGCAGCCGCTTTAACCTCTGTTGCCTGGATGTGAGAAACATAGAAAATAGTAGTAGGCCCTTCGAGCCTGCACCACCATTCAATAAGATCATGGCTGATCCTCTATCTCAACACCATTTCCCGCTTTCTCCCCATACCCCTTGATGCCGTTTGTGTCTAGAAATCTATCTCTCTCCCTCTTAAATATATTCAGTGACTAGGCCTCCACAGCCTTCTGTGGCAGAGAATTCCACAGGCTCACCACCCTCTGAGTGAAAACATTTCTCCTCATCTCGCTCCTAAATTTCCTACCCCGTATCCTGAGACTGTGACCCCTTGTTCTAGATTTCCCAGCCCAGGGAAACATCCTCCCCGCGTCCAGTCTGTCCAACCCCGCCAGAATTTTATACCTTTCAATGCGATCCCCTCATTCTCTAAACTCTGAGACTGACGTTTGGAGAGAAAGCAGAACCCATAATAGTTTTCGGAAAGGAAGTGGATATATATTTAGAACATAAGAACATAAGAAATAGGAGCAGGAGTAGGCCATAAGGCCCCTCGAGCCCGCTCCGCCATTCAATACGATCATGGCTGATCTGATCATGGACTCAGGTCCACTTCCCCGCCCGCTCCCCATAACCCCTTATTCCCTTATTGTTTAAGAAACTGTCTATTTCTGTCTTAAATATATTCAATGTCCCAGCCTCCACAGCTCTCTGAGGCAGTGAATTCCACAGATTTACAACCCTCAGAGAAGAAATTTCTCCTCGAAGAAGAAAAATGTAAAAAGGGCTGTGGGGAAGGGGCGGGGGAGTGGGAGTAAGTGGAAATCTCTATCAGAGAACCAGGACAAGCACGGTGGGCCAAATGTCTTCCTTTGTCTGTGTCTCAGTGGGTCGCACAATCGCCCCTGAGGCCGAAGGTCATGGGTTCAAGTCCCACTCCAGGGCTGATGCTCCAGTGCAGTATTGTCTTTCGGATGAGACATTAACCTGCTCTCTCAGGTGGATGTAAAAGATCCCATGGCACTATTTTGAAGAAGAGCGGGGGAGTTCTCCCCGGTGTCCTGGGGCCAATATTTATCCCTCAATCAACATAACAAACACAGATTATCTGATCATTATCACATTGCTATCTGGGAGCTTGCTGTGCGCAAGTTGGCCGCTGCGTTTCCCACATTACAACAGTGACTACACTCCAAAAGTACTTCACTGGCTGTAAAGCGCTTTGGGACGTCTGGTGGTCATGAAAGACGCTATATAAATGCAAGTCTTCCTTCTTTTGCAAAATTCCAAGATTCATTCATTTCTGTTGGCGCTGTGGGAGCAGTCTGAGCCGAATGTTACAGGTGCAAGCCACACATCAACTCACGATCCAGGCTGACACTCTACTGCTCGTGCTGAAGGAGTGCCGCGCTATTGGAGGGGCATTGCTGAGAGAGTTCCGCACTGTCGGAGGGGCAGTACTGAGGGAACGCTGCACTGTCAGAGGGTTGGTACTGAGGGAGTGCTGCACTGTCGGAGGGGCAGTGCTGAGAGAGTTCCGCACTGTCGGAGGGGCAGTACTGAGGGAGTGCTGCACTGTCGGAGGGGCAGTACTGAGGGAACGCTGCACTGTCGGAGGGGCGGTACTGAGAGAGTTCCGCACTGTCGGAGGGGCGGTACTGAGGGAGTGCCGCACTGTCGGAGGGGCGGTACTGAGGGAGTGCCGCACTGTCGGAGGGGCAGTACTGAGGGAGTGCCGCACTGTCGGAGGGGCGGTACTGAGGGAGTGCCGCACTGTCGGAGGGGCAGTACTGAGGGAGTGCTGCACTGTCGGAGGGGCAGTACTGAGGGAGTGCTGCACTGTTGGAGGAGCAGTACTGAGGGAGTGCTGCATTGTCGGAGGGGGGGAGTTGAGCTTCCCGTGTCACTGTTGGAAGAAGAGCAGGGAGTTCTCCTGGTTCCGGACCAACACACACATCACTGGTTGGACCCCAGTTGGAGGAATGTGATGTGCAGAGGAGGTTTACTGGAATGGTCCCAGAGATGAGCGACGTCAGTTATGTGGAGAAGGCCGAGGGGAGAGTTAATCGTGTGCACAAAATGATGAGGGGTTGTGATGGAGTAAATAAGGAGACGCTGTTTCCCGGGGCAGGAGGGCGGGTGACCAGAGGGACACAGATTGATGATAATCGGCGATAGACCCAGAGGGGGAGAGGGGGGAGTATGTGTTTACGCAGCGAGTTGTTGTGATCGGGAACGCGCTGCCTGAAAGGGCGGTGGGAGCAAATTCAGTAACTTTCAAACGGGAATTGGATAACTAGTTGAGAAGGAGAAATGTGCGGAGCTGTGGGGAAAGGGCAGGGGGAGTGGGACTGATGGGATCGCTCTGTCACGGAGCCGGCACAGGGCCCAATGGCATTCGACACTCCCTCACCCAATACTACCCAAAAAATAGAAATGCAATTTGTGGGTGATTGCAGGAGTCGGCATAGAAATTTACAGCACAGAAGGAGGCCATTCGGCCCATCGTGTCCGAGCCGCCGACAAAGAGCTACCCAGCCTAATCCCACTTTCCCGCTCTCGGTCCGTAGCCCTGTCGGTTACAGCACTTCAGGTGCACATCCAAGTACTTTTTAAATGTGGTGAAGGTTTCTGCCTCTACCACTCTTTCAGGCCGTGAGTTCGAGACCCCCACCACGCTAGGGGTGAAGAAATTTCCCCTCCAATCCCCTCTAAACCTCCCCCCAATTACTTTAAATCTGTGCCCCCTGGTTGTTGAACCCCAAGGGGAACAGGTCTTACCTATCCACTCTATCCAGGCGCCTCATAATTTTATACACCTCAATCAGGTCTCCCCTCAGCCTCCTCTGTTCCAAAGAAAACAGACCCAGCGTCTCCAATCTTTCCTCATAGCTAAAATTCTCCAGTCCTGGCAACATCCTGGTAAATCTCCTCTGCACCCTCTCTAGTGCAATCACATCTTTCCTGTAATGTGACCAGAACTGCACGCAGTACTCCAGCTGTGGCCTAACCAGTGTTTTATACAGTTTTGAGACATTTTACTTTTAGTTGTGATAGACCTTTGTGACCCTTTCCCAAGGCTTTTCATCTGCATGAGTCACTCTGGTGGGCACATCACGTAGTACGGCTGCATCATGACTAGTTTGGCTATCAGTGGGAACAGCAGTCTGTCCCAGCTCCCACCCACTGGGTTCTCTGGTTGCAGTGTCACACAGCACTTTATCTCCGCTCTAATGGTAGCAGTGGGAGGAACGGGTGACTTTGCATCGATGGTTCCCAATAGGATTAGGAGGAGGCCATTCGGCCCCTCGAGCCTGTCCCACCATTCAATGAAATCATGTCTGATCTGTGGCCTAACTCCATCTACCCGCCTTTGGCCCATATCCCTCAATACCTCTGGTTCGCAAAACTCTTATCAACAACAACCTGCATTTATACAGCGCCTTTAATGTAGTGAAACGTCCCAAGGTGCTTCACAGGAGGATTGAGAGATTTGACACGAGCCGCTTACGCTGAAATTAAGGCCGGTGACCAAAAACTTGGTTAAAGGTAGGTTTTAAGGAGCATCTTAAAGGAGGAGAGAGAGGCGGAGAGGTTTAGGGAGGGAGTTCCAGAGCTTGGGGCCCAGGCAGCTGAAGGCACGGCCGGCAATGGTGGAGCGATGGGAATCCAATCGTTTTTAGTTAGTATTTCCCATATTCCCAATTTCTTGATGTAAATCTGTTTTTTCCCCCGACAGGGAGGCATCTATGATCGTCACTGCATCGGGGGACCGTACAGTAAAGGTCTTCTACCTACAGCGGCCGGATCGATAAAACCAGCTTCGTTGCTTTAATCAGCCTCGCCCCAAAGCCCCCACCTCATCGACTGGGTTCCTGCAGCACCGTGTGACCTGAATCGTGCTGGGAAACAGGAACTATCCTTTCTGATTATTGCTCACTTTTTGTAAAAAAAAATGTTTGGATTTTTTGCTTTTAGTTTTAAAAACAAAACATGTTGGTACGGAGGCAGGAAAGAAATGCTGGTGTTGTTACTGTAGGAGGTTGGTTCTATGCCATCATCTTCCATCCTCGGGACTGGTCCACATAGATAGAAAGAAGTGTAGAGGGAGCTTTACTCTGTATCTAACCCCCTGTACTTGCCCTGGGAGTGTTTGATGGGACAGTGTAGAGGGAGTTTACTCTGTATCTAGCCCCCTGTACCTGCCCTGGGAGTGTTTGATGGGACAGTGTAGAGGGAGCTTTACTCTGTATCTAACCCCCTGTACCTGCCCTGGGAGTGTTTGATGGGACAGTGTAGAGGGAGCTTTACTCTGTATCTAACCCCCTGTACCTGCCCTGGGAGTGTTTGATGGGACAGTGTAGAGGGAGCTTTACTCTGTATCTAACCCCCTGTACCTGCCCTGGGAGTGTTTGATGGGACAGTGTAGAGGGAGCTTTACTCTGTATCTAACCCCCGGTACCTGCCCTGGGAGTGTTTACCAGTGACTCTGGGCCCCCTTCCCCAGCACTAATATCTCACCCCGATGAGCACAAAAAAAATTACCAAAGAATTATTTTTTTTGAATGTTTTGCACCCTGTGTCGCTGCCGTTAGGAATGTGGAGATGACCTTTGACCCACAGTGCCGGGTGCTGATGTTCCAGTGTGATGTGTGGGGGAGATTTTGGGTGTAACTTTATTGGCTGTGGTGGATGTTGCTGAGCAGGGATCGGTCGTGCCGTTTGCTCCCTTCCCCAAAACACAGAGAAATGGACGGATCACTCGCGCTCGGCTCGTCCATCCTCAGCACTCAAGTCTTCACTTTCTCCTCTCAACGATTAGCCATTGGATGTAGTTGTAAAGGAAACGTTTGCAGGGCTCTGGGGAAAGCAGAGGCAGGGTGATACTAACTGGACCGCTCTTTGAAAGAGCTGTCACGAGCACGATGGGCTGCAAGGTTGATTGCCGACTGAAACGTGTTTGGTGCTAGAATGTTGGAATGTGAGAGATGACTGGCTGTGGGAACACGAGCTCCCAACAAGTTGCACTTATATGGTGCCATTAACGTAGTAAAACGTTGCGTAGCGCCTCACGGGAGCGATTATCAGACGAAATCTGACACCAAGCCACACAAGGAGACTTTAGGCCCAGTGACCGACAGGGTAGGTTTTAAGGATCGTCTTGATGGAGCAAAGAGAGACGGAGCGGCTTGGGAAGGAATTCCCGAGCTCGGGACCCAGGCAGCTGAAGGCACCGCCACCACTGGTGGAGAGATTAAAACCAAGGGCGCACAAGAGGCCAGAAATGTCGGCAACACATTACATTGAGGGAATAAGTGCAGTCATGCTTTTCCTCGCTTGCGGAATTTGAGATTTGTGCTGTGTTTCTGCAAACCCATCGATTTCTCTGTGAAATCCAGTGACTGTGATGTGACCATGTTTGCTCCACGATTGTTCTGGGGTCTGAAGTGTTGAAGGCACTCGATCAATGTGTTGACTAACACTGAGGGTGATGGAACAGCCCATTCCCGATCCACAGCCCAACCAGAAACAACGCTCTGACGTTTCATATCTTACTCAGTAACAACAATTCTGTTGCAATGTTTTTGTCCTTTACAGGTATGATTTGATTTGAGATTTAAAACTTCTCAAAGACTCTGCTCCCCTGAATGACGGTGAACTGTCAGGAGTACGCCATCATACCGCCTTTGAAACTGACCGCAACTTCCGGATTTGGCATGTCCGTGGCCGCTGTGAAACTGGCGTGCACTGTGCCCCCCCCGGGCCCACAGAGCCAGCAATCAGTGAACCCTCGGAAATCATCAAAACTGGGGCACCTTTATTTGCAACACCTAAAGCTCTGATTGGGTCCCCTTGATCACATGGCCTGATTGGGTCCCCTTGGCGGATAAGACACACCCAGCAGTTCCTCTGGAATGTGTAATTAGAACCACCCTGCCCACGTAATCTGCGACTTTGTAACTCGGGCCATTCTGACTGCCGACTCCAGACAGAACAGAGCTCACTGTCACGGGTTAAGTCCATCTCCAACCCCCTCCCAAAGTTCCTGCCCCACCACCCCTCCATGTTCCTGATCTCCTCCCGACCCCCGACCCCCACCATGTTCCTGACCTCCTCTCTCTTCGCCCCCCTCCCCTCCCCGCCATAGATGGGGCGTTGTGTGTGGGCCACGGATTGTTAACACGTTTATTGGTTATGAAGTGAATAGTGACAGTCTCGTGACTTCTGGATTTTGTCGAATCTTACCGTCTGGATCATGTTCCCACTCTTAAACCCCCCCCCCCCCAAATCATGTTCTTCCGCCATCCCCACTGTGCTCTCATTCTTTTTACCCCCCTTCACCTACCGAGTTCCTGACCTCTCTTCCCCCCCCTCGCTCTATCCCTTTGATCTCTGTCTCCCCCTCCGATCTCTTTCTCTTCCCCCCCATCTCTCTTCTTCCCCCCCCACCCCCACACTCTTTCTCCCTCTTGCCATCTCCCCCTCTCTCTCTTCACCCCCCTCTCTCTGTCAGCCTCTCCCCCCTCTCCACTCCCTCCCCCTCTTTCTCCCCCTATCTCTCCCTCTCTCAGTCAGCCTCTCTCTCCCCCCCTCTCTCTCCACTCCCTCCCCCTCTTTCTCCCCCAGTCTCTCTCCATCAGCCTCTCCCCCTCTTTCTCCCCCAGTCTCTCTCCATCAGCCTCTCTCTCCCCCCCTCTCTCTCCACTCCCTCCCCCTCTTTCTCCCCCTATCTCTCCCTCTCTCAGTCAGCCTCTCTCTCCCCCCCTCTCTCTCCACTCCCTCGCCCTATCTCTCCCCCAGTGTCTCTCTGCCCCCACCCAGCACCAGTCTCTCCCCTTTCGATACGATCTTTTCCGGGGTCTTCTCCCACGGAGCTGAGGAAAGCACAGCCCAGGTGAATGACGGCTGCAACTGTGAGGTACTGCGCGTGCGCGACCCGACCTCTGGAGCGCACAAGGGGCGGAGCCAGCTGTGCACATGTGCAGAAGGGCACAAAAATGTTGGTGCAGATAATCACGCTGTTAAAACTGACAAACTCGGGCTCTTCCGCAGTAAGTGCACTGTTAAATTCCCCACTAAACGTCCGATCCAGAGGGATTAGGTGTAACTGGGGTTTTGACAGCGTTATTACTGCTAAATAAATGTTAAGGACCTGGAAACTCATTTTAATTTTGTGCAGTGTGAAATTTGTCCATTTTAATTAAAAAAAATAAAATTTCTAAATCTTTTTTAAAGTACGTTTGTGCATCTTTATTTCAGGTTTGCCTTTCACCACGTGAGAACCCCAATCTTTCATTTGCTCTCTCATTTTAAGAGCTGACTGACTTCCTTGTTGGTAATCTGAGATTTTGGCCTTTTGATTGGCTGCTTAGACATTCAATGTAATAAAACTTCTTCACTCAGAGTTGTTAACCTGTGGAATTTGTTGATGCCAGTTCATTGGCTATATTCAAGAGGGAGTTAGATATGGCCTTTACGGCTAAAGGGATCAAGGGGTATGGAGAGAAAACAGGAAAGGGGTACTGAGGGAATGATCAGCCATGATATTGAATGGGGGTGCAGGCTCGAAGGGCCGAATGGTCTACTCCTGCACCTATTTTCTATGTTGCTATTTTTCTATGATCCGTTTATTCCCACTCATTGCTTCCTGTCTGCCTTCATTTCAAAATTCTCATCCTTATTTTTAAATCCCTCCCTGGCCCTCGCCCCTCCCTATCTCTGTAATCCCCTCCAGCCACACAACCCCCCCGAGATGTCTGCGCTCCTCTAATTCTGCCCTCCTGACCATCCCTGATTATAATCCCTCCACCATCGGTGGCCGTGCCTTCTGTTGCCTGGGTCCCAAGCTCTGGAACTCCCTCCCTAAACCTCTCCACCTCTCTCTTTCCTCCTTTAAGACTCTCCTTAAAACCGACCTCTTTGACAAAGTGTTTGGTCACCTGCCCTAGTTTCTCCTTATGTAGCTCAGTGTCAAATTCTGTTTGCTAACACTCCTGTGAAATGTTGTTTTTTTTGGGCGAGGAGCACGGAGTTGGAGTGAGTATTTGTGGTATTTCATTGGCTGTAAACTACTTTGACACATCTGGTGGACGTGAAAGGGGGCTATATAAATCCACACACAAGATTATGTATTTGATCCACCATCTTTAACCACCATATCCAGAGAATCTGACTCCAGTAAATTGTGTAACAAAGTTACTTGAATCATCGAATGCTGCAGGCACGAAGGAGGCCATTGGGCCCATTGAGCCTGTGCTGGCTTCTTTGGTACAGCGACCTAATTAGTCCCACTCCCCGCTCTTTACCCACAGCCTTGTTTTTATCCAACTCGCTTTTGAAAGCCACGATCGAGTCTGCCTCCACCATCCTGTCAGCAACGCGTTCCAGATCCTAACCCCTCGCTGCGTAAAAACATTTGTCCTCGTGTCGCCTCTGCCCCTTTCGCCAATCGCCTTAACTCTGTGTCCTCTGGTTACAGACCCTTCTGCCACTATTTACTCTATCTAAACCATTCGTGATGTTTAACACCGTCTCTTAACCTTCTCCAGCTTCTCTTGTCTATCCACACATCTGTAATCCTTATCCCCGGCACCAGTTTAATAAATCTCCTCTACTCCCTCTCTAGGGCCTTCACATCCTTCCTGCAGTGCGGGGCCCAGAATTGGACACTACTCCAGCTGGGGCCCAACCCGTGTTTTATAAAGGTTTAGCGTAAGTCCCTCTCTTCCTCCATTCATAAAACCAAGGATCCATCAATGTTCCCTGTAGTTTTTTCGCCTGCGCAGCTCCCTTAACTTCAAACTTCTGCACATGCGCGTTTTTTCAGTTTAAAAGCTGGCTCACGGGCTTTGCGGGACCTTCAGAGCTAAATGGAAGGTTGGATCCCGTTGCTTTGTGAACAGCCTTCCCAACTTGTGGTGCCATGTTTAAAGATTTGTGTACGCACCATGTACACCTCCAGGTCTCACTGTTCCTACAACCCCGTAAAATTGTACCATTCAGGGGAGTTATCCCCGGTGTCCTGGGGCCAATATTTATCCCTCAATCAACATAATAAAAACAGATTATCCGGTCATTATCACATTGCTGTGTATGGGAGCTTGCTGTGCGCAAATTGGCTGCTGTGTTTCTCACATTAACACAGTGACTGCACTCCAAAAGTACTTCATTGGCTGTAAAGCGTTTCGGGACGTCCGGTGGCCGTGAAAGGCGCTATATAAATGCACGTCTTTCTTTATTTCTTTCATATCGCCTCTTCTCATTCTTCCAAACAAAATGTCTCACTTCAACCTCTGTTAAATGTCATCTGCCCCGTGTCTGTCCATTTCACCGGTCGGTCAGTGTCTGTCCATTTCACCGGTCGGTCAGTGTCTGTCCATTTCACCGGTCGGTCAGTGTCTGTCCATTTCACTGGTCGGTCAGTGTCTGTCCATTTCACCGGTCGGTCAGTGTCTGTCCATTTCACCGGTCGGTCAGCGTCTGTCCATTTCATCGGTCGGTCAGCGTCTGTCCATTTCACCGGTCGGTCAGCATCTGTCCATTTCACCGGCTGGTCAGTGTCTGTCCATTTCACCGGTCGGTCAGTGTCTGTCCATTTCACCGGTCGGTCAGTGTGTCCATTTCACCGGTCGGTCAGTGTCTGTCCATTTCACCGGTCGGTCAGTGTCTGTCCATTTCACCGGTCGGTCCGTGTCTGTCCATTTCACCGGTCGGTCCGTGTCTGTCCATTTCACTGGTCGGTCAGTGTGTCCATTTCACCGGTCGGTCAGTGTCTGTCCATTTCACCGGTCGGTCAGTGTGTCCATTTCACGGTTGGTCCGTGTCTGTCCATTTCACCGGTCGGTCAGTGTCTGTCCATTTCACCGGTCAGTTCGTGCCATCCTCCTCACTGTTTACTACATTTCTGAGTTTCGTGTCATCTACAAACTTTGAAATTATGCCCTGTTTGCCCAAGTCCAGCTCATGAGTATATAGCAAACACAGCAGTGCTCCCTACACTGACCCCTGGGGAGCACCTCCCTCCAGTCTGAAAAACAAATGTTCGCCCCTACTCTCTGCTTCCTGTCCTGCAGCTAATGTTCTGTCCATGTTGCCTCTGTCCCTTTAATCATACGGGCTTTAATTTAGCGAACAAATCGGTTATGTACTACTCTTGGTCTCCGTATTTACGAAAGGATATACTTGCTTTGGAGGCAGTTCAGAGAAGGTTCACTCGGTTGATTCCGGAGATGAGGGGGTTGACTTATGAGGAAAGGTTGAGTAGGTTGGGCCTCTACTCATTGGAGTTTAGAAGAATGAGAGGTGATCTTATTGAAACGTATAAGATTATGAGGGGGCTTGACAAGGTGGATGCAGAGAGTATGTTTCTACTGATGGGGGAGACGAGAACTAGAGGGCATGGTCTTAGAATAAGGGGCCGCCCATTTAAAACTGAGATGAGGAGAAATTTCTTCTCTGAGTGTTGTAAATCTATGGAATTCTCTGCCCCAAAGAGCTGTGGAGGCTGGGTCATTGAATATATTTAATGACCTATTTTTGAGATTTTTGAGCGATAAGTGAGTGAAGGGTTATGGAGAGTGGGCAGGGAAGTGGAGCTGAGGCCATGATCTTATTGAATGGCGGAGCAGGCTCAAGGGGCCGTATGGCCGACTCCTGCTCCTATTTCTTATGTTCCTAATCAACAAAATGGTACCTTTCTCAGCAGGACCATTTCAAAATCCTAAATCCACCACAACCTACAACAGCCACATTGAGCATTTCTGTCGCACCTTCCATAATGAGGTGCCCCGGGTATAACTGGTGTGCAGCTGGGTGATATCTTCTACCAGTCGCCTGTCCAGTCGCTGATAATTCCTCGCTTTGTCTCAGTGCTTCCATCCGTTAACTGCGTAATTAGACGTCGTGGGATGTGGGCGTCGCTGGCCAGGCCGGCAGTTATTGGCCGTCCCTCACTGCCCCTGGGAAGGTGGTGAGCCGCCTTGAACCACTGCAGTCCGTGTGGTGAAGGTGCTCCCACAGTGCTGTCAGGGAGGGAGTTCCACGATTGTGACCCAGCGACGATGAAGGAACGGCCGATATATTTCCCAGTCAGGATGCTGTGTGACTGGGAGGGGAACGTGGAGGTCATTTTCTTTGCTGTCGCTTCTGAAAGTACCTCTGACCTTGTTGGGGACCTCTGACCTTGTTGGGGACTTGTAGCGTGCGACCTCTGACCTTGTTGGGGACTTGTAGCGTGCGACCTTTGACCTTGTTGGGGACCTCTGACCTTGTTGGGGACCTCTGACCTTGTTGGGGACTTGTAGCGTGCGACCTCTGACCTTGTTGGGGACCTCTGACCTTGTTGGGGACTTGTAGCTTGCGACCTCTGACTTGCGGAATTCTCTCTGCGGTCGTCATTTCTGATTCTCCTGAATCAACATCCCTGTTTCTGAATCTATTGTTGTTCCCCAAATTCTTACTTCAATAAATTGACTTCTCCTAGAGTGCTGGCTCGTGGTTACCTTGGTGTCGAGTTGATCAGTGACTATTTGTTGAAGTTACACATTGGACCTTTGGTTATAATCCTTAGTTCCAGTCTAAGGGTTTTAGTATTTCTATAGCAACAGCAACATTCACATATCACACCTTCAACATAATAAAAGGTCCCACAGCACTTCACAGGGGCATAATTGGAGAAAGAGTGACACCGAGCCAGAGAAAGAGATATTCACAGGGAAGAGCTGGGTTTTAAGGTGGGTCGAGAAAGGAGGAGAGAGGCAGAGTAGTTTGGGGAGTGAATTCCAGAGTTTGGGGCCCAGGAAGCTGAAGGCACCGATAGTGGGGCAAAGGAAATGGGAGATGGACAAGAGGCCAGGAATTGAGAAATGCAGAGTCCTTGGTGGATTGTGGGGCTGGAGGAGGTTGCAGTGATCGGGAGAGGCAAGGCCGTGGAGGGACTTGAACACAAGGATGGGAATGTTAGACTGGAGGCGTTGGGGAGCCAAGAGTTAGTGAGGCAGCCGTGATGTGGTGGTGGAGTTGATGCGGACAGCTGATCATTAGCTAAGAATTGTTGTCAGAAGTCTGTCCCTTTGGAGATTTAGGAGCTTTCCTAATGGTTTCTCAAACTGTGCCAAGTCCGATGTTAGCCTGACTCCTTTCCCAAGTCTGCCGACTCTGACCACTTTCTCCTCTCTGTAACTTGGCTTTGTTCTACTGCTTACTATTGGAGTCACCCTGTGGGTCTCCTTCATCAGCCATTTGGCCACTCGAGCCTGCTCCGCCATTCAATGAGAACAAGGCTGATCTTCAACCTCAACCCTTTCCCGCCCACTCTCGATTCCCTTAATATCCAACAATCTATCGATCTCAGCCTTGAATATACTTAAAGACTGAGCCTCCACAGCCCTCTAGGGCAGAGAATTCCAGAGATTCACCACCCTCTGAGTGAAGAAATTTCTCCTCATCTCCATCCTAAATGGCCGCCCCCTTATCCTGACAGTTCACTCCCATTCTGCCTGTTTCTGGATGACAGCCACACCTTTATTTCTACGTTGATGGTCTGGAGATGAGAACGTTCTGTTGGGAAAGAAGCCTCCAGTCCTCTCAGGGCCTGGACTATATGTGACTGGTTCCAGCCCCACACCACCGTGGTTGACCCTTTTATTGAAGTGACCTCGGAAGTCACCTAGTTCAGAGCAACGCGGAATGAGCAATAAACACGGCATTTTGCAGACATCCCAAGAATTAATGTCAAATATTACTGTGGGGCCAAACTTGGTCAAGGCCCCTGCCCACCCAAAGTGCCGCCGATGGCCGCCAAGGTACCAGACGGTGATATTTATGGCCGAGGTCCCTCGGCGGCAAATCAGCGACGTACCCCGCCAACCTGGGCGTCAGCGGGCCGGAGGTCTCATTCTCGGCGGCAGAGGCGCTTGTCGCCCAAGTGTCGCCGAGGATGGAGTCCGACCCACAGAGGGTCAATAAAAGACCATCTGAGATCCTTCAGAGGACCCCAGGTCAGTGCCTGTAAAGAAATAATTTAAAAACATTGCACTGACCATTTTTACCGGATCGTGACACTCACCGTTCGGAACAGAGCAGCCTCCTGGCAGCAGTCCATCGCCGAGTCCTGCCCACACCGATCCGGCATTTCGGCCGGCGGGCGGGAGGTCACTTACGCACTCTGCCCGTCCGCTGCGACATTGGCACTGGGCAGTTCCAGCACAGGAATGTCAGCGGCCGGTGAGTTCATCAAAGTCGGGCCCTTGAAGTCTCAAACTATCTTATGGGACAGGCACGCTCTGTCTTGTGGGCAGCACCATCGCCTCTGAGTCAGAAGGTCGTGGGTTCAAGTCCCACTCCAGGGATTTGAGCACAAAAATCCAGGCTGACACTCCAGTGCAATACTGAGATAGTGCCGCGCTGTCGGAGGGGCAGTACTGAGGGAGTGCCGCACTGTCAGAGGGGGAGTACTGAGGGAGTGCTGCACTGTCGGAGGGGCAATACTGAGGGAGCGCCGCACTGTCGGAGGGGCAATACTGAGGGAGTGCTGCACTGTCGGAGGGTCAATACTGAGGGAGTGCTGCACTGTCGGAGGGGCAATACTGAGGGAGCGCCGCATTGTCGGAGGGTCAATACTGAGGGAGTGCCGCACTGTCGGAGGGGCAGTACTGAGGGAGCGCCGCACTTTCGGTGGGGCAATACTGAGGGAGCGCCGCACTGTCGGAGGGGCAGTACTGAGGGAGCACCGCACTGTCGGAGGGGCAGTACTGAGGGAGTGCTGCACTGTCGGAGGGGCAGTACTGAGGGAGCCCCGCACTGTTGGAGGGGCAGTACTGAGGGAGCACCACACTGTCGGAGGGGCAGTACTGAGGGAGTGCTGCACTGTCGGAGGGGCAGTACTGAGGGAGCCCCGCACTGTCGGAGGGGCAGTACTGAGGGAGCCCCGCACTGTTGGAGGTGCCGTCTTTCGGATGAGACATTAAACCGAGGCCCCGTCTGCTCTCTCAGGTGGATGTAAAAGATCCCACAGCACTATTTCGAAGAAGAGCAGGGGAGTTCTCCCCGGTGTCCTGGGGCCAATATTTATCCCTCAATCAACATCACTAAAACAGATTATCACATTGCTGGTCATTATCACATTGCTGTGTGTGGGAGCTTGCTGTGCGCAAATTGGCTGCCGCATTTCCCACATTACAACAGTGACCATACTCCAAAAGCACTTCATTGGCTGTAAAGTGCTTTGAGACATCCGATGGTTGTGATAGGTGCTATATAAATGCAAGTCTTGCTAAACGACACGCCCCATAGAATCTAATCACTGGCCCAACTCGCCAGGCCGACCCGCTGTGCTTCAGGGGAAGTTCTATAAATATCTGACTTTCAATTTGTGCAGACCGATCGGATTACTAAAGTTTGTACCATAAAAGGCTTGAGTTTTGCTCCTTTAGGGTCTGATGAACTGAATCTGATGCCTTATTCAAAGGAATTCACCCCTCAGTGTGGTCTGAGATATCTTTATTTGGATAATTGCAAAGCAGAGCTCTGGCATTTGCTGTTCTTACATCTCTTGCGCGTTCTAATGTTTGCCGTTTACCTGATGGCACCAAGATATTCCACAGCAGCAAGATTGGTAAGCGAGTTGGTTTAACTGTTTGCACCCAATGCTGACTCCTGGTACCTCACCACATTTAAACAGTACCTGGATGTGCACCTGAAGTGCGGTAACCCACAGGGCTACGGACCCAGAGCGGGAAAGTGGGATTAGGCTGGGTAGCTCTTGGTCGGCCGGCGTGGATATGATGGGCCGAATGGCCTTTCTCTGATTCTATTCTATTCTATGAATCATACCTAGCACAAAGGAAGCTGGATGTTGGAAGCCAATTATCCCAGCCCCAGGACATCACTGCAGGGGTTCCTCGGGGCAGTGTCCAAGGCCCAACCTTCTTCAGCTGCTTCATCAGCCAATCCTAAGGTCAGTGACAGGGCTGTTGAATGCAGATATCAATGGCAAGGATCAGCAGGAAGTTTGTGCAGTGGATAAAGCCCGATTTCCCGATTTACACCCTGACAAATATACAAGTTGAGTCGGTCCATTGGCTGAATGTAGTAGTAATGTTAACAGAATAGTAATCCAGGGCCTGGACCAATAATCCACAGAATCGCCCTTTCAATTCCATCCAGGGCAGTTTGACCATTTGAATTCAGTTTAAAATATCCGGCTTGGGGGGGAGGGGGGGGGACAATTGAAGCAACTTCCAGCAGGTTTGGACATTGAGTTTACCACTGAGTATTCAATGGTATTCATTGAGTTTACCAGTTCATAAAGATAGAATCAGAAACTTACAGCACAGAAGGAGACCATTTGGCCCACTGTGTCTGTGCCTTGGAAAGAGCAGCCGTGCTTAGTCCCACGTTCCCGCTTTTTGTTCCTAACCCGGTAAGCTTCCCACCCTCAAACCTGCCCAACTCCCTCTTCAGATTATTGATGGACTCAGTTCCCACCAGCTGTTCAGGGAGTGTTGCAGATCCCCAAATCTCTGTGAGGGAAAACATTTCCCCCATCTCCCGCTACATCTTTCACCAATGGTTTTCAACCCCTGACCTCTGGTGATTGGCCCACTCGCCACAGGGAATATTTCTATCAAAACCTCTCATCATCTTCAAACCTCTATAGGTCACCTCAACCTTCTCTGTTCCAGGGAGAACAGTCTGAACTTTTCCAACCAGTCCCTCATCCTTTGGAACACCCTGGTAAACCTCCTCTGTATCCTTTCTAATGACTTACCTGAAGTGTGGGCCCAGAACGGCCCACAATACTTCAGCTGAGGCCTAACCAGTGATTTATACAGTTCGAGCTTTTATATGTTATAAAGTTACAGTGAATTTTACAGCACACAGACACAGGCCACTCACCCCTTCACCTAACCCCATCAACATATTCTTTATTCCTCGTGTTTATCCAGCTTCCCCTAAACTGCATCGATGCTATTCACCTCAACCCCTTCCTGTGGCAGTGAGTTCCACATTCTCACCTCTCTGGGTGAAGAGGTTTCTCCGGAATTCCCCATTGCATTTATCAGTGACTGTTTTATATAGTCTTTCCCACGTGAAAATATCTTCTCGATATCTGCTCCCTCGACCCCCTTCATAATCTTACAGACCTCTGACAGCTACAGAAAAAATAATCTTTCCTGATAGTTGCAACCTCTTGGTTCTGCTATGATCCTTGTAAATAATAAGAAATAAAGAGTGAGTTACAGTCTGGAATCTAATCGAGGGGTTCGGGGGGGGGGGTTTATATATAGAATAACAGATACCCGGGAGTGAGTTACAGGCTGAAATCTAATCGAGGGGTTCGGGGGGTTTATATATAGAATAACAGATACCCTGGGAGTGAGTTACAGGCTGGAATCTAATCGAGGGGTTCGGGGGTTTATATATAGAATAACAGATACCCGGGAGTGAGTTACAGGCTGGAATCTAATCGAGGGGTTCGGGGGGTTTATATATAGAATAACAGATACCCGGGAGTGAGTTACAGGCAGGAATCTAATCGAGGGGTTCGGGGTGTTTATATATAGAATAACAGATACCCAGGAGTGAGTTACAGGCTAGAATCTAATCGAGGGGTCCGGGGGGGTTTATATATAGAAAACAGGAACCCGGGAGTGAGTTACAGGCTGGAATCTAATCGAGGGGTTCGGGGGGTTTATATATAGAATAACAGATACCCAGGAGTGAGTTACAGGCTGGAATCTAATCGAGGGGTTCGGGGGGTTTATATATAGAATAACAGATACCCAGGAGTGAGTTACAGGCTAGAATCTAATCGAGGGGTCCGGGGGGGTTTATATATAGAATAACAGGAACCCGGGAGTGAGTTACAGGCTGGAATCTAATCGAGGGGTTCGGGGGTTTATATATAGAATAACAGGAACCCGGGAGTGAGTTACAGGCTGGAATCTAATCGAGGGGTTCGGGGGGTTTATATATAGAATAACAGATACCCGGGAGTGAGTTACAGACTGGAATCTAATCGAGGGGTTCGGGGGCTTTATATATAGAATAACAGATACCCGGGAGTGAGTTACAGGCTGGAATCTAATCGAGGGGTTCAGGGGGTTTATATATAGAATAACAGGAACCCGGGAGTGAGTTACAGGCTGGGATCTAATCGAGGGGTTCGGGGGGAGGTTTATATATAGAATAACAGGAACCCGGGAGTGAGTTACAGGCTGGAATCTAATTTAAATAGAGGCTGTGCTTTAAAGTTGTGACACATAACTGATGAGATAGGAGCTAAGGGAATATTTTGTATATTTGTATTTTACATTTAAAATGCTCTGCAGGTTGTTAGAGCGGTTTGTCAATGCAACATGTCACATACTGAGTAACCCTGAGTGTGGACCCGGAGGCGGGGCCGCGGAGGGGGGAGGCTGGGCCAGAGGCTGAGAGCCCACCGGCCCCTCCACAACCTCACCGCCTCCTGGTCAGGGACAGGGCAGGGACAGGGCAGGGCTGTGTGTGGACCCGGAGCCCGGAGCCCGGTGAGAGGCAGGCAGTGTGTCCGGGGCAGAGGCTGTGGCTCGGGTCGCTGTCCTTTCCCCTCAGCAGGTCGATGAATTTAATTGTTTGCAGAATATCATTTATTTGTTAAAACTCAACGCCTTGCCTGTAATACAGAAACTTCTTTCGCGAGAAAGCTCAGGGTCAGCGAGCCCTGGAACTTTTCCGATCCCTCGCGTTTGCTGGAGCTCTGATTGAGACAGAAGTTCCCTGGAAGTGGGGAATAGCTGGAGGCAGAGGGAACGCTCCAGCCCAGAGCCAACCCAACGTCCAGTATTCGGCCTTTAAGCCCCACTTGGCAGAGCTATTCCACCGGGAGCACAGGACATCTGGAGGCGACAGGGAGGGGCTGAGGAGGTCCTTGACTGGACATTGAGCGGCTCCCCGCTGGTGGGGCACCGGCCTGGGGCACCGGCCAGCCCTCTGTCTCTGAAGCTCGGACCCAGGCCGTGTAACATGAACCAGACTCGGGATCAGTTGCCAAACACCTCCAGTCCCGACGCCGGCTTTGCCTCCCAGAAGGTTCTGATCAACTTGCTCTCCATCCCGCTGTCGGTCATCATCGTCGCAGGCAACCTGGTCATCATCGCGGGGATCGTCGGCAACAGGAGGCTTCACAACGCCACCAACTACTACTTCCTGAGCCTGCTGCTGGCCGACCTGTGCACTGGTCTCATCCTGCCCTCCCTGCCCAGGATGAGCTTCCGCAGTGGCCTGAGCCGCCAAACCTGCTTCTTCTTCCATCTCGTCCCGAACTTCATCTTCCTGTCGTTCCTCGCTAACCTGCTGTTGGTGCACTGCGACCGGTATGTGTGCATCGTGTGGCCCCTGCACTACCACTCCTCCTGGGTCCAACAGCGGGTACTCACCATGCTCCTGGCTGCCTGGGCCTTGCCCCTACTCTTTGCCTCGCTGCCTCTGCTCGGCTGGAATCACTGGACTCCTGGGACCACACATTGCTACTTCAAATCCATCTTCCCCTCTGACTACATCTACCTGGAGATCTACGGGCTGCTGATCCCCACCATCCTCGCCATCAGTGCCATGACCGTGCGCCTGTTGCTCGTGGCCCGCAGGCAGCTGAAAGCCATTCAGAAGGTGAACAGGTCAGTGCAAAGGGCCAGCGCCTCGCTGGGGCAGCAACACATGGACATTAAATATGCCAAGTGTGTCGTTGGCTTCTTCCTCATCTTCCTGGTGTGCTGGGTCCCGTACATGGTCTACATCCATGTCTCCTTCTTTCAGCGGGGCAAAGGTTCCAGGACCCACATCGTACTGTCCTGTTTAGGGACCAGCAGTGCGGCCCTGATTCCCTTCGTCCTGGCGCTCAACAACAGGCAATACTTCAAACTGTGGACAAAGCTGTTCCGAAGAGTTTGTGACACCATCTCGCACTGAAATGTTCTGTCCACTGTCGGATATTTATTGGTTTTAGGTGTGACTATTGTAGGTCCCAGCCACAGCTCCAAGTCAGAAGTGGGTTCAATCCCCACTCCAGAGACCTGAGCATAAAATCCTGGCCGACACTCCCAGTGCAGTACTGAGGGAGTGCCGCACTGTCGGAGGGTCAGTACTGAGGGAGTGCCGCACTGTCGGAGGGTCAGTACTGAGGGAGTGCCGCACTGTCGGAGGGTCAGTACTGAGGGAGTGCCGCACTGTCGGAGGTGCCGTTAAACCGAGGCCCCATCTGCCCTCTCAGGTGGACCACAGCACTATTTTGATGAACAGCACAGGAGTTGTTCCCATGTCCTGGGGCCAATATTTATCTCTCCCACAACATCACTAAAACAGATTATCTGTTCATTATCACATTGCTGTTTGTGGGAGCTTGCTGTGCGCAAATAAGCTGCTGCATTTCCTACATTACAACAGTAACTAGGAGATGAGGGGATTGACTTATGCGGAAAGGTTGAGCAGGTTGGGCCTCTGCTCATTGGAATTCAGAAGAATGAGAGGTGATCTTATCGAAACGTACCAGATAATGAGGGGACTTTACAAGGTGGATACAGAGAGGATGTTTCCACTGATGGGGGGGATTCTAGAACTAGAGGGCATAGTCTCAGAATAAGGGCCGCCCATTTAAAACTGAGATGAGGAGGAATTTCTTCTCTCAGAGGATTGTAAATCTATGGAATTCTCTGCCCCAGAGAGCTGTGGAAGCTGAGACATTAAATATATTTAAGGTGGAGAGAGACAGATTTTTGAGCGATAAGGGAGTGAAGGGTTATGGGGAGCGGGCGGGGAAGTGGACCTGAGTCCATGATCGGATCAGCCATGGTCGTATTAAATGTCGGAGCAGGCTCGATTGGCCGTATGGCCAACTCCTGCTCCTATTTCTTACGACTACAATCTCATGTAGTTCTTATGACTACACTTCAAAAGTACGTCATAGTCTGTAAAGTGCTTTGGGATGTCGGGGGTCAGTGAGAGTGCGATTGAGGCTGCTGACACGCACAGCGAATAGTCACTGCGTCCAGCTCATTCACTTTCCCCATAATACACGAGCAACAGCCTGGGGTGTGTCTGAACCCACACAGCAGTTTGCAATTCACTGCAACCAAACGGAGATTCAGCTTTCTATTTTACTTCATTTCTCTCAAGGATAAGTTGTATTTAATACATTTTTGATTTGCTTTGAGTTGGATGGGTGCAGGGTAGAGTTAGTTTCTGTTCCTATAAGCTTTGGAGTTTTGTTGTGAGTGTACTTTCTGAACTTCTCCAAACGCAAAAGCAAAATACTGCGAACGCTGGAATCTGGAATAAAAACAGAGAATGCTGGGAATCTCAGCGGGTCAGGCAGTGTCTGTGGAGAGAGACAGAGTTAGTGTTTCGGGTCAATGACCCTTCCTCAGAACTGGCGAATGTTTGGAAAGAACGCATTCTTCACAAGCCCTGATAGGGGGAGGGGAAGGTAGAACAAAAGGGAAGGTCTGTGATAGGGTGGAAGGCAGGAGAGATTAGAGAGACAAGGGGGAAGATGGGCCAAATTCAAATGGTAATGGCAGGAGTTAGAAAAACATTAGTCAAGTTAGGGTGTGAATGGTGGGATAATGACCCGCTACCATTAGAGACACGGTGAGAAACGGTCTCTGGGCGGGGTGGAGATTGGCAGCGGCTACGCTCTGAAATTGTTGAACTCGATGTTGAGTCCTGAAGGCTGTAACATGCCTAAACGAAAGATGAGGTGCTCTTCCTCGAGCTTGCGTTGAGTTTTGTTGGAACAGTCTAGGAGGCCAAGGACGGAGAGGTCAGAGTGAGAGTGGAGCGGGGAATTAGTCTTAGCTGTGGAAAGGAAGATCCACCTCAGGACATCTCAAAGCACTTTACAGCCAATGAGGAACTTTTGTTTGGCGTGTAGTCACTGTTGCCTTGTGGGAAATGCGGCAGCCAATTTGTGCACAGCAAGCTCCCACACAGTTCAGAGAAGGTTCACCAGGTTAATTCCTGAGATGAAGGGGTTGTCATATGAAGAAAGATTGAGCGGAGAGGTGATCTTATTGAAACATATAAGATTCTGAGGGGGCTTGAGAACGGGGTTTCAGAGAGGATGTTTCCCCTCGCTGGGGAATCTAGAACTCGGGGGCATAGTCTCAGAATAAGGGGCCGCCCATTTAAAACGGAGATGAGGAGGAATGTCTTCTCTCAGAGAGTCGTGAATCTATGGAATTCTCTGCCCCAGAGAGCTGTGGAGGCTGGGACATTGAATATATTTAAGGCGGAGATAGACAGATTTTTGAGCGATAAGGATATAAAGGGTTATGGGGAGCAGGCAGGGAAGTGGAGCTGAGTCCATGATCGGATCAGCCATGATTGTATTAAATGGCGGAGCAGGCTCGAGGGGCCGAATGGCCGACTCCTGCTCCTATTTCTTATGTTCTAATGTGATAATGACCAGATAATGTGTTTTAGTGATGTTGATTGCCCAGGACACCGGGGAGAACTCGCCTGCTCTTCTTTGAAATAGTGCCTTGGGATCTTTTACTGAGAGAGTGGACGGGGCCTCGGTTTAACGTCTCATCCCAAAGACGGTCCCTCCGACAGTGCAGCACTCCCTCAGTGTCAAACTTGATTTTATGCTCAAGTCTCTGAAGTGGGACTTGAACCCACGCCCTTTGGGCTCCGGGGGGAGGGTGCTGCCCAGTGAGCCACAATGTGACTGTAAGCACCATACGGACAGAGTGAGTCAGCCCCAGGAACTAATACTCACCAGGTACATTAATAAAGGCTCTTTCCTTTTCTAACATGTTGTCACCTCATTGAAATCTCTCAGAATGAAGAAAATCTGTATCACGTGTGAATTACGTGTCAATATCTGTATCACGTGTGAATTACGTGTCAATATCTGTATCACGTGTGAATTACATGTCAAAATTGCTACAAGTAAAAGTGACCATGAAACTAGCGGATTGTTGTAAAAACCCATGTGCTTCACTGCTGTCCTTCAGGGAAGGCAATCTGCCGGCCTTACCTGGTCTGGGCCTACAGCTATGTGGTTGACTCTCTGAAGTTGTGTAGAACGTTGCTCGATTGTATAAAATCTGTAACGGTTCCAGAAGATGCCTTATCACCACCACCTTCTCGGGGCAACTAGGGGGGGGGGGCAATAAATGCCAGCCTCGCCAGCAATGCCCACATCCCCAGAATGAACATTTAGAAAAACATTTGTTAGTGAGGTCAATTTGGAACTCTGATTCCCCATTAGGTGTCCCAAAGTGAGGATGTAAAAACCATTGAATGATCATAGAAATCATAAAATCATAGAAATTTACAGCACGGGAGGAGGCCATTCGGCCCATCGTGTCCGCGCCGGCCGACAAAGACCTACCCAGCCTAATCCCACTTTCCCGCTCTGGGTCCGTAGCCCTGCAGGTTACGGCACTTCAGGTGCACATCCAAGTACTGTTTAAATGTGGTGAGGGTTTCTACCTCTACCACCCTTTCAGGCAGTGAGTTCCAGACCCCCACCACCCTCTGGCTGAAAACATTTCCCCTCAAATCCCCTCTAAACCTCCCCCCAATTACTTTAAATCTATGCCCCCTGGTTGTTGACCCCTCTGCTGAGGGAAACAGGTCCTTCCTATCCACTCTATCCAGGCCCCTCTTAATTTTATACACCTCAGTCAGGTCTCCCCTCAGCCTCCTCTGTTCCAAAGAAAACAGACCCAGCATCTCCAATCTTTTCTCATAGCTAAAATTCTCCAGTCCAGACAACATCCTGGTAAATCTCCTCTGTACCCTCTCCAATGCAATCACATCTTTCCTGTAATGTGGTGACCAGAACTGCACGCAGTACTCCAGCTTTGGCCTAACCAGTGTTTTATACAGTTCAAGCATAACCCCCCTGGTCTTGTATTCTATGCCTCGGCTAATAAAGGCAAGCATTCCGTATGCCTTTTTAACCACCTTATCCACCTGGCCTGCTACCTTCAGGGATCTGTGGACCTGCACTCCCAGGTCTCTTTGTTCCTCTACACTTCTCAGTGTCCTACCATTTAATGTGTATTCCCTTTCCTTGTTAGCCCTCCCCAAATGCATTACCTCACACTTATCCAGATTGAATTCCATTTGCCCCTGCTCTGCCCACCTGACCAGTTGATTGATATCTTCCTGCAGTCCACAGCTTTCTTCTTCATTATCAACCACACAGCCAATCTTAGTATCTGTAAACTTCTTAATCATACCCCCGACATTCAAGTCATGTAACAGGTACGAACAGGAAACAATGGTAGGTTGCGAAGTTTAAGGAAAGCGAGGCAATGGCACACATGGGGTTGCCGAGGGAAGGCTTGTGTGATGATGGAACAGTTTGGGCCAAATCTCGCGGGAAATATAACGGTGTGATAATGACACGCGCTGTTATTAACGTGCAAATCAGCCGGCAAGCTCCGGGATTAAGAGATACGGCTTGAGTTCTGAATCTCCAGAACTTGTCGGTCAATGCATGCCACTCTGCCATTAGCTTTGCACAAACGCTATCCCGACTTCAACCGCCCATTACTTTTAAGAACTTGCTGGAATTTCACATGAATTGCCCGATAATCTCGCTGCAGAAGGTTAGAGCTGGTAACTAATAGCGTAAGTACCTTTTTAACGATGTGATAATTGTTAATGCAATTGTTAATCAACATCTCGACCAGAATGGGAACAATTTCAACTGTTCAATCTCATTCCTGCAGGTAGTCAATTGTTGTTGGAGATTTAAAAAATGTCAAATTTTAAATTTACAATTTTTTTCTTCCTTTTCCTTTCTGTTTGTTTTGTCTCTCTCTTAATCCAATCATCATCATTATCATCATAGGCAGTCCCTCGGAATCAAGGAAGACTTGCTTCCACTCTAAAAGTGAGTTCTCAGGTGACTGAACAGTCCAATACGGGAGCCACAGTCCCTGTCACGGGTGGGACAGACAGTGGTTGAGGGAAGGGGAGGGTGGGACAGGTTTGCCGCACGCTCCTTCCGCTGCCTGCGCTTGATTTCTGCATGCTCTCGGTGACGAGACTCGAGGTGCTCAGCGCCCTCCCGGATGCATTTCCTCCACTTAGGGCGGTCTTTGGCCAGGGACTCCCAGGTGTCGGTGGGGATGTTGCACTTTATCAGGGAGGCTTTGAGGGTGAATCTAGGGGAACCAGTGGATGTGGTGTATTTAGATTTGCGATAAGCATTTGATAAGGTACCACACAAGAAGTTATTACACAAAATTAGGGTTTATGGGCTATATTAGCATGGATTGAGAATTGGTTAATGGACAGAAAACGAAGAGTAGGAATAAACGGGTCATTTTGGGGTTGGCAGACTGTAACTAGTGGGGTAAGCAAGGATTGGTGCTGGGGCCCAGCTAGTCACAATCTATATCAATGATTGGGATGAGGGGACCAAATGTAATATATCCAAGTTTGCTGATGATACAAAGCTCGGTGGGAATGTAAGTTGTGAGGAGGATGCAAAGAGACTTCAAGTGGATATAGACAGGCTGAGTGAGTGGGCAATAACTTGGCAAATGGAATATAATGTGGGGAGATGCGAAGTTATCCACTTTGGTGGGAACAATGGAAAAGCAGAGTATTTTTTAATTGGTGAGAGATTGGGAAATGTTGGTGTTCAGAGGGACCTGGGTTCCTTGTACACCAATCACTGAAAGTTAACCTGCAGGTACAGCAAGTGATTAAAGCAAATGATATGTTGGCCTTTATTACAGGAGGGTTTGTGTATAAGAGTAAAGATGTCTTACTGCAATTATATAGGGCCCTGGTGAGACCACACCTGGGGTATTGTGTAGTGTCGGTCTCCTTACCTAAGGAAGGATATACTTGTCACAGAGGGAGTGCAATGAAGGTTCACCAGACTGACTCCTGGGATGGGAGGGATTGTCCTATGCGGAGAGATTGAGCAGACAAGGCCGATATTCTCTGGAGTTTAGAAGAATGAGAGGTGATCTCATTGAAACATACAACGTTCTTACAGGGCTTGACAGGGTAGATGTAGGGAGGATGTTTCCCCCGGGCTGGGGAATCTAGAACCAGGGGTCACAGTCTCAGGATAAGGGGTCGGCCATTTAGGACTGAGATGAGGAGAAATTTCTTCACTCAGAGGGAGGTGAATCTTTGGAATTCTCTTCCCCAGAGGGCTGTGGAGGCTCAGTGTTTGAGTATATTCAAGGCTGAGATCGATAGATTTTTGGATATTGAGGGAATCGAGGGATATGGGGATCGGGCGGGAAAGTGGAGTTGAGGTCGAAGGTCAGCCATGTTCTCATTGGATGGCGGAGCAGCTCGAGGGGCCGAATGGCCGACTCCTGCTCTTAATGTTGTTAATCTTTCTTTCCCTCTCTATTTCTCTTTCTCTATGTGATTTGATTCTCATTCACTCTATTTCCTTCTCTCCTGTTCCTCTGTTTCTTTATCCTTAAATCAAATGGATTAAGGAGATAGCGAGGTCCCAGATGCCCTCGCCGTTATTAACTCGCACTCCCGCGTTTCCTACATCACGACAGTGAGCACACTTCACAAACTACTTCATTGGCTGTTTCGGCAAGTTTCGACGCAGAGATTATTCGAGCTGAAGAGGCAGACTAATGGGGCAGTCCGCGAGAAGGCACGCTCCATCAAGGTCAGGGGCCAAGGGTCGTCCGAGCGGTCGAGATTGCCTATCGCACGATGTTCTACGCAAACTGTGGTAAACGGGGTTGTGAGGTCACAAGGGGCGGAGCCCGGTCAGCATGACTCTCATTTTCTGCTCCCCTGTGATTGGTCATGAGCTCAATCAGCCCTGGGTGATGATTGAGATTTACCAGATGCCGCTGTCAAGAGCGATACAATAACAGGGGAACGCAAACACTGGGGCTTAAAGGGGGAGCTGGGCCGGGACAGGACTCAAGCTGCTCTGTCCCAGGCACTGACGGACATTCATGGGGCCTCCAGAGGGAATGCTCAGTGTTCCTGGTCCCGCCTGATATCCCCCTCCCCCTCTCCCTCCTCCCTCCCTTTCTCCCTCCCTCCCTCTCCACCTCTCCCTCCCCTCCTCCCTCCCTCCCTCCGTTTCTCCCTCCCTCTCCACCTCTCCCTCCCCTCCTCCCTCCCTCCCTCCGTTTCTCCCTCCCTCTCCACCTCTCCCTCCCTCCCTCTCCATCTTTCCCTGCCCCTCTCCACCTCTCCCTCCCCCTCTCCCACCCCTCCCCCTCTCCCTCCCCCTCTCCCTCCTCCCTCCCTCACTCCCTCTCCACCTCTCCCTCCCCTCCTCACTCCCTTTCTCCCTCCATCCCTTTCTCCCTCCCTCCCTCTCCACCTCTCCCTCCCTCCCTCTCTCTCCACCTCTCCCTCCCCCTCCCCCTCCTCCCTCCCTCTCTCTCCACCTCTCCCTCCCCCTCTCCCTCCCCTCCTCCCTCCCTCTCCACCTCTCCGTAACCCTCTCCCTCCCCTCCTCCCTCCCTCTCCACCTCTCTCTCCCCCTCTCCCTCCCTCCCTCCCTCTCCACCTCCCCCTCTCGCTCCCCTCCCTCCCTCCCTCCTCCCTCCCTCTCCCCCTCTCCCCCTCTCCCTCCTCCCTCCTCTCCACCTCTCCCTCCCCCTCTCCCTCCCTCCTCCCTTCCTCTCTACCTGTCCCTCCCCTCTCCCTCCCCTCCTCCCTCCTCCCTCCCTTCCTCTCCACCTCTCCCTCCCCCCCTCCCTTTCTCCCTCCCTCCCTCTCCACCTCTCCCTCTCTCTCCACCTCTCCCTCCCTCCCTCACTCCCTTTCTCCCCCCCTCCCTCTCCACCTCCCCCTCCCTCTCTCCCTCCCTCCCTCTCCACCTCTCTACCTCTCCCTCCCTCCCTCTCCACCTCTCCCTCCCTCCCTCTCTCTCCATCTCTCCCTCCCCCTCTCCACCTCTCCCTCCCCCTCCCCCTCCTCCCTCCCTCTCTCTCCACCTCTCCCTCCCCTCCTCCCTCCCCTCCTCCCTCCCCTCCTCCCTCCCTCTCCACCTCTCCCTAACCCTCTCCCTCCCCTCCTCCCTCCCTCTCCACCTCTCTCTCCCCCTCTCCCTCCCTCCCTCCCTCTCCACCTCCCCCTCCCCCTCTCGCTCCCCTCCCTCCCTCCCTCCCTCCTCCCTCCCTCTCCCCCTCTCCCCCTCTCCCTCCTCCCTCCCTCTCCACCTCTCCCTCCCCCTCTCCCTCCCTCCTCCCTTCCTCTCTACCTCTCCCTCCCCTCTCCCTCCCCTCCTCCCTCCTCCCTCCCTTCCTCTCCACCTCTCCCTCCCCCCCTCCCTTTCTCCCTCCCTCCCTCTCCACCTCTTCCTCTCCACCTCTCCCTCCCTCCCTCACTCCCTTTCTCCCCCCCTCCCTCTCCACCTCCCCCTCCCTCTCTCCCTCCCTCCCTCTCCACCTCTCTACCTCTCCCTCCCTCCCTCCCTCCCCTCCACCCTCTCTCCCTCCCTCCCTCTCTCCCTCTCTCCCTCCCTCACACCCTCCCCCTCCACCTCTCCCTCCCCCTCCCTCTCTCCCTTCCTACCCTCCCTCTCTCCCTTCTTCCCCTTCCTCCCTTCTGTATTAGATGTGGACTTGTATTTACTCTGTACAGCCACCAGAGGGCTCATCCCCTGGAGTCCCAAGGGATCCCATAATCCCTTGGGAGCACAGGTATTTAAGGAGGCCTCAAAGGTTGGAGAGGCACTCTGGAGACCTGCAATAAAAGGCTACGGTCACACTTTACTTTCAGTCTGACTTTTTCTCCATACACAACACCTTCCCCTCCCTCCCTCTCTCCCTCCCTTCCCCTCCCTCTCTCCCTCCCTTTCCCCTTCCCATTGCATCAAATTCAGGGCCAGACTCTTCAAAAATAACTTGCATTTATATAGCACCTTTCACCACCTCTGGATGTCCCAAAGCGCTTTACAGCCAATGAAGTACTTTTGGAGTGTAGTCACTGTCATAATGTAGTGTGTAGTCACTGGGTGGAGGAAGTGCATCCGGGAGGGCGCTGAGCACCTCAAGTCTCGTCGCCGAGAGCATGCAGAAACCAAGCGCAGGCAGCGGAAGGAGCGTGCGGCAAACCTGTCCCACCCTCCCCTTCCCTCAACCACTGTCTGTCCCACCTGTGACAGAGACTGTGGCTCTCGTATTGGACTGTTCAGTCACCTAAGGACTCATTGTTAGAGCGGAAGCAAGTCTTCCTCGATTCCGGGGGACTGCCTATGATGATGAATATGGGAAACGCAGCAGCCAAATTGCGCACAGCAAGCTCCCACAACAGCAATGTGATTATGACCAGATAATCTGTGTTTGTGATGTTGATTGAGGGATAAATATTGCCCCAGGACACCGGGGATAACTCCCCTGCTCTTCTTCGAAATTGTGCCTTGGGATCTTTTACATCCACCTGAGAGAGCAGACGGGGCCTCGGTTTAACGTCTCATCCGAAAGATGGCAGCTCCGACAGTGCAGCACTCCCTCAGTATTGCCCCTCCGACAGTGCGGCACTCCCTCAGTACTGCCCCTCCAATGGTGCAACGCTCCCTCAGTACTGCCCCTCCGACAGTGCGGCACTCCCTCAGTACTGCACCTCCAATGGTGCAACGCTCCCTCAGTACTGCCCCTCCGACAGTGCGGTACTCCCTCAGTACTGCCCCTCTGACAGTGCGGAACTCCCTCAGTATTGCCCCTCCGACAGTGCGGCACTCCCTCAGTACTGCCCCTCCAATGGTGCAACGCTCCCTCAGTACTGCCCCTCCGACAGTGCGGTACTCCCTCAGCACTGTCCCTCCGACAGTGCAGCACTCCCTCAGTATCGCCCCTCCGACAGTGCAGCACTCCATCAGTACTGCCCCTCCGACAGTGCAGCACTCCCTCAGTACAGCTCCTCCGACAGTGCAGCACTCCCTCAGTACAGCTCCTCCGACAGTGCAGCACTCCCTCATTACAGCTCCTCCGACAGTGCAGCGCTCCCTCAGTACTGCCCCTCTGATAGTGTGGAACTCCCTCAGTACTGCCCCTCCGACAGTGCAGCACTCCATCAGTACTGCCCCTCCGACAGTGCAGCGCTCCCTCAGTACTGCCCCTCTGATAGTGTGGAACTCCCTCAGTACTGCCCATCCGACAGTGCGGTACTCCCTCAGTACTGCCCCTCTGATAGTGCGGCACTCCCTCAGTACTGCCCCTCCGACAGTGCGGTACTCCCTCAGTACTGCCCCTCTGACAGTGCAGTGCTCCCTCAGTACTGCCCCTCCGACAGTGTGGTACTCCCTCAGTACTGCCCCTCTGACAGTGCGGCGCTCCCTCAGTACTTACCCTCCGACAGTGCGGCATTCCCTCAGTACTGCCCCTCTGACAGTGCGGCACTCCCTCAGTACTGCCCCTCCGACAGTGCGGTACTCCCTCAGTACCACCCCTCCGACAGTGTGGTACTCCCTCAGTACTGCCCCTCTGACAGTGCGGTGCTCCCTCAGTACTGCCCCTCTGACAGTGCGGTGCTCCCTCAGTGCTGCCCCTCTGACAGTGTGCTACTCCCTCAGTACTGCCCCTCTGACAGTGTGGCACTCCCTCAGTACTGCCCCTCTGACAGTGCGGTGCTCCCTCAGTACTGCCCCTCTGACAGTGCGGTACTCCCTCAGTACTGCCCCTCCGACAGTGCGGTGCTCCCTCAGTACTGCCCCTCTGACAGTGCGGTGCTCCCTCAGTACTGCCCCTCTGACAGTCCACAAGCTCCTGACTCAGAGGTAAGCCATGGTGCCCCCCTCCAACTGATGCCAGTCTGGATCTGTGCGAAGTGGTGGGCCAGCTGAGCTCACAAGCTGCGTCAGTGAATCCTGAGTCATGCAAAGACATCATCCATCAAGCTGAGGGATTGTGAAAGTGCTGCTCGAAGCCACATCTTCCTGTCCCATTCATCTTGCTGCAAGACGGGAGGCATTCATCGCCAGCCCCGCTTTCCGTTACCACATTCAACAATTCCCAAAATGGGCTCGGATGAAGAAGACCCTTTCGACCATTAATCTTGTCCTTCTAGAATGTATTTTTGGTCTGACAGGCGCAGAAACCAACCCTCCTGAAATGCCGACACCCATGTATAGTGTTTGTGTCTGTACACTCGCGCTCTGGGCAAGGACACAACCCATTGTCCCACACCATCCTGAGCTACTAGATCTGTTATAAATCTATCCCATTTAGCACAGTGGTAGTGTCACACAACACACTGGTAGTGTCTATGTTGCTGGACTAGTAATCTGGGGCTGGACTAATAAACCAGACATTACTGTCAGTTCATAGAATCATAGAAATTTACAGCACGATAGCCCATCGTGTCTGTGCCGGCCGACAAAGAGCTACCCAGCCTAATCTCACTTTCCCACTCTTGGTCCGTAGCCCTGTAGGTTACGGCACTTCAGGAGCACATCCAGGCACTGTTTAAATGCACTGAGGGTTTCTGCCTCTACCACCCTTTCAGGCCGTGAGTTCCAGACCCCCACCACCCTCTGGGTGAAGAAAATTCCCCTCAAATCCCCTCTAAACCTCCCCCCAATTACTTTAAATCTATGGCCCCTGGTTGTTAAGAGAAACAGATCCTTCCCATCCACTCTATCCAGGCCCCTCATAATTTTATACACCTCAATCAGATCTCCCCTCTGTTCTAAAGAAAATAACCCCAGCCTATCCAATCTTTCGTGATAGCTAAAATTCTCAGTTTGTAAATTTGAATTCAGTTATAATTAAATAAAACAATTAAATAAATGTGGAATAAAAAGTTGGTCTCAGTAAAAGTGATCATGAAGCTGTCAGATTGTTGTAAAACCCCAACTGGTTCACTGATGTCCTTCAGGGAAGGCAACCTGCCACCCTTACCTGGTCTGGGCCTATAAGAACATAAGAAATAGGAGCAGGAGTAGGCCATACGGCCCCTTGAGCCTGCTCCGCCATTTAATACGATCATGGCTGATCTGATCATGGACTCAGCTCCACTTCCCTGCCTGCTTCCCATAACCCTTTATTCCCTTATCGCTCAAAATCTGTCTATCTCCGCCTTAAATATATTCAATGCCCCACCTCCACAGCTCTCTGGGGCAGAGAATTCCATAGATTTACAACCCTCTGAGAGAAGAAATTCCTCCTCATCTCAGTTTTAAATGGGCGGCCCCTGATTCTGAGACTATGTCCCCTAGTTTTAGTTTCCCCTATGAGTGAAAATATCTTCTCTGCATCCACCTTGTCGAGCCCCCTCATTATCTTATATGTTTCAATAAGATCACCTCTCATTCTTCTGAACTCGAATGTGTATAGGCTCAACCTATCTTCATAAGTCAACCCCATCATCTCCGGAATCCACCGAGTGAACCTTCTCTGAACTGCCTCCAATGCAAGTATATCCTTCCTTAAATATGCAGACCAAAACTGTACGCAGTACTCCAGGTGTGGCCTCACCAATACTCTGTACAGTTGTAGCAGGACTTCTCTGCTTTTATACTCTATCCCCCTTGCAATAAAGGCCAACATTCCATTTGCCTTCCTGATCACTTGCTGTACCTGCATACTCACTTTTTGTGTTTCTTACACAAGGACCCCCAGGTCCCTCTGTACTGCAGCACTTTGCAATTTTTCTCCATTTAAATTATAATTCGCTTTTCTATTTTTTTTGCCAAAGTGGATAACCTCACATTTTCCCACATTATACTCCATCTGCCAAATTTTTACCCACTCACTCAGCCTGTCTGTATCCCTTTGTAGATTTTTTGTGTCCTCCTCACAACTTGCTTTCCCATCCATCTTTGTATCATCAGCAAACTTGGCTACATTACACTCGGTCCCTTCTTCCAAGTCATTAATATAGATTGTAAATAGTTGAGGCCCCAGCACCGATCCCTGCGGCACCCCACTAGTTACTGTTTGCTAACCGGAAAATGAACCATTTATCCCGACTCTGTGTTTTCTGTTAGTTAGCCAATCCTCTATCCATGTTAATATATTACCCCCAACCACATGAACATTTATCTTGTGCAGTAACCTTTTATGTGGCACCTTATCAAATGCCTTCTGGAAGTCTAAATACACCACATCCCCTGGTTCCCCTTTATCCACCCTGTTTGTTACATCCTTAAAGAACTCCAGCAAATTTGTCAAACATGACTTCCCCTTCATAAATCCATGCTGACTCTGCCTGACTGAATTTTGCTTTTCCAAATGTCCTGCTACTGCTTCTTTAATAATGGACTCCAACATTTTCCCAACCACAGATGTTAGGCTAACTGGTCTATAGTTTCCTGCTTTTTGTCTGCCTCCTTTTTTAAATAGGGACGTTACATTTGCGATTTTCCAATCTGCTGGGACCTCCCCAGAATCCAGGGAATTTTGTTAGATTACAACCAATATATGTGACTCCAGACCCACAGTTGGTTGAGTCCGAACTGCCCCCTGAGCCGGCCCAGCACGTCAGGTGTAACAAACAGCGGTAAAGAAAAACAATAAAACGTACGGATCACCCTTCAACCTCCGCACCATATTCGGACAGACTACGGCACCCAGCCCAGCCAACCCGACAAAGGCCTCCTTACTGACATCTGGGGGCTTGTGCCAACATTGGGAGGGGGAGGGGAGGGGGAGGGGTGTGGGGGATGGAGGGGAGGGGTTGAGGGAAGGGAGGGGGTGGGGGAGAGGGTGGGGAGGAGAGGGGTGGGGGATGGGGGAGCGAGGGGGGAGGGGAGGGTGTGAGGGAGGGGAGGGAAGAGGGTGGGGGAGGGGTGGGGGATGGGTGCAGGGTGCGGGGGATGGAGAGGAGGGGGTGAGGGGTGAGGGGAGGGGGGGGGAGGGGGTGGAGGGGATGGGGGAGTGAGGGGATGGGGAGGGGTGCGGGGGATGGAGGGGAGGGGTTGAGGGAAGGGAGGGGGTGGGGGAGAGGGTGTGGAGGGGAGGGGTGGGGGAGAGGGTTGGGAGGGGAGGGGTGGGGGAGGGGTGCGGGGGATGGAGGGGAGGGGTTGAGGGAAGGGAGGGGGTGGGGGAGAGGGTTGGGAGGGGAGGGGGTGGGGGAGAGGGTTGGGAGGGGAGGGATGGGGGAGGGTTACGGGGGATGGAGGGGAGGGGTTGAGGGAAGGGAGGGGGTGGGGAGGGGAGGGGTGGGGGAGAGGGTTTGGAGGGGAGGGGTGGGGGATGGGTGCGGGGGATGGAGGGGAGGGGTTGGGGGAAGGGAGGGGTGGGGGGAGGGTGGGGAGGGGAAGGGTGGGGGGGGGTGGGGAGGGGAGGGGGTGGGGGAGAGGGTTGGGAGGGGAGGGGTGGTGGAGGGGTGCGGGGGATGGAGGGGAGGGATTGAGGGAAGGGAGGGGGTGGGGGAGGGGTGGGGAGGGGAGGGGTGGGGGAGGGGAGGGGTGGGGGAGGGGAGATGATGGGGAGAGGGTTGGGAGGGGAGGGGTGGGGGATGGGTGCGGGGGATGGAGGGGAGCGGTTGGGGGAAGGGAGGGGGTGGGGGGAGGGTGGGGAGGGGAGGGGTGGGGGAGGGGTGTGGGAAGGGAGGAGGTGGGGGAGAGGGTGGGGAGGGGAGGGGTGGGGGAGAGGGCGATGGAGGGGAGCGGGCGGTGAGGGAATGTGTTCAGGGCGGGGGCGCGGTGAAGTGTCCCCCCGGGTGGGTTTCCAGTGCTGTGGGCAGCGGGCGGGTGGGATGGCCCTGTGAGGGTCCAGGGTCCATCATTGCTGACCCAGCATTCTTCAGTCGGAGTCGACTCTAGAGGGCGACAGCGAGCACAAGCCTGGCCTATCTTCCGGGATTGAAGCCCGCGTAAATTTGAAGCAAGGCGAGGCCCTGAATTTCCCATCGGGCATCAGGGCAGGTGGCGGTTGGGCGGACCGTACGATTGTGGGGGGCGGGGTGGGGGGGAGGTGTCATGGTTCCCCTTGGGTCCTGCCCCACCAGTGCTGCTTGGGATCTGTGCACTGTCGGAGGGGCAGTACTGAGGGAGTGCCGCACTGTCGGAGGGGCAGTACTGAGGGAGTGCTGCACTGTCGGAGGTGCAGTACTGAGGGAGTGCCGCACTGTCGGAGGGGCAGTACTGAGGGAGCGCTGCACTGTCGGAGGGGCAGTACTGAGGGAGTGCTGCACTGTCGGAGGGGCAGTACTGAGGGAGTGACGTACTGTTGGAGGGGCAGTACTGAGGGAGTGCTGCACTGTCGGAGGGGCAGTACTGAGAGAGCGCTGCACTGTCGGAGGGGCAGTACTGAGGGAGCGCTGCACTGTCGGAGGGGCAGTACTGAGGGAGTGCCGCACTGTCGGAGGGGCAGTACTGAGGGAGCGCTGCACTATCGGAGAGGCAGTACTGAGGGAGTGCTGCACTGTCAGAGGGGCAGTACTGAGGGAGCGCTGCACTATCGAAGAGGCAGTACTGAGGGAGTGCTGCACTGTCGGAGGGGCAGTACTGAGGGAGTGCCGCACTGTTGGAGGTGCCATCTTTCGGATGAGACGTTAAACCGAGGCCCCGTCTGCTCTCTCAGGTGGATGTAAAAGATCCCATGGCACAATTTAGAAGAAGAGCAGGGGAGTTATCCCCGATTTCCTGCGGCAAATATTTATCCCTCAGTCAACATAACAAACACAGATTATCTGGTCATTATCACATTGCTGTGTGTGGGAGCTTGCTGTGCGCAAATTGGCTGCTGCGTTTCCCACATTACAACAGTGACTACACTCCAAATGTACTTCATTGGCTGTAAAGCGCTTTGGGACGCTATATAAATGCAAGTCTTCCTTTTTTTAGAGGAGTGGGGGGGGCCAATACAATCAAATTCCGGCCATTCCATGCGATGAAAAATTCAGCCGGACCCTTGCAGAGCTGGATCAGGCAAGGGTGCTCTGTGTCATGTATCCCACTGTCATTGTAACCCATGTATAAGCTGACCTAAGTTGTACACCATGAGAACATTGACCACGAGGTGGTGAATGTGTGGGAGAAACTCCTAACCTGGACTTACAGGTATAAAAGGGGAAGCTCCACCCACCTTCATCACTTGAGGTCTTGGTAATAAAGGTAGCTGGTCACAGAGTGACCTTCTCTCAAGTATGGGCCTCGTGTGCATTTGTACTGTATAGTAAGGACATATTATTGGCGACGAGAGACTGGGATTTAAACCATGCGAGCATGGCCACTAGCAGCACAGACGAGAGGTACTGTGTTGGTGATGATTGGGATGATTTTATTGAGAGACTACAGCAGTTTTGTCACTAAGGAATGGTTGGGACAGGATTCGGCCGACAAACGCAGGGCTCATCTCCTGACGGTGTGTGGATCCAGAACGTACTCCCTGATGAAGGACCTTCTAGCGCCAGAGAAGCCGGCGGACAAGACGTTCGAAGAGCTCAGTAAGTTGATTGGGGAACACCTTAAACCGGCGAGCAGCATGCACATGGCGAGACACCGGTTTTACAGGCACCGGCGGCGAGAAGGGCAAAGCGTTCCAGACTTCGTGGCAGATCTCCGGTGACTGGCGAGCCTATGTAAGTTCCCAGGTGCATGCAGAGCGGAGATGCTGCGAGACTTTTTTATTGAGGGCATCGGGCACGCTGGGGTTTTCAGGAAACTAATATGGCAGGGGGATGGGAACCAATGCAGGGAGACAGTGGGAAACAAAAAGGAGACAAAAGCAAAAGACAGAAAGGAGATGAGTAAAAGTGGAGGGCAGAGAAACCCAAGGCAAAAAACAAAAAGGGCCACTGAATATAAAGGGGCTGCAGGAGGGGTCAAAACTAAAAATCATGGTTTAAAAACTAGGATTAAAACACTCTACCTAAACGCACGCAGCATTCGAAATAAAGTAAATGAGTTGACGGCACAAATCATTACAAATGGGTATGATTTGGTGGCCATTACAGAAACATGGTTGCAGGGTGGCCAAGACTGGGAATTAAACATACAGGGGTATCTGACGATTCGGAAAGATAGACAAGAAGGGAAAGGAGGTGGGGTAGCTCTGTTAATAAAGGATGATATCAGGGCAGTTGTGAGAGATGATATTGGCTCTAATGAACAAAATGTTGAATCATTTGGGGTGGAGGTTAGAGATAATAAGGGTGGCGTAGTTTATAGGCCCCAAAATAATAACTTCACGGTGGGGCGGGCAATAATCAAGGGAATAATGGAGGCATGTGAAAAAGGAACGGCAGTAATCATGGGGGATTTTAACCTACATATCGATTGGTCAACTCAAATCGCACGGGGTAGCCTGGAGGAGGAATTCATAGAATGCATACGGGATTGTTTCTTAGAACAGTATGTAACAGAACCTACAAGGGAGCAAGCTATCTTCGATTTGGTCCTGTGTAATGAGACACGAATAATAAACGATCTCCTGGTAAAAGATCCTCGCGGAATGAGTGATCACAGTATGGTTGAATTTGTAATACAGATTGAGGGTGAGGAAGTTGTGTCATAAACGAGCATACTATGCTAAACAAAGGGGACTACAGTGGGATGAGGGCAGAATTGGCTAAAGTAGACTGGAAACACAGACTAAACGGTGGCACAATTGAGGAACAGTGGAGGACTTTTAAGGAGCTCTTTCATAGTGCGCAACAAAAATATATTCCAGTGAAAAAGAAGGGCGGGAAGAGAAGATAACCAGCCGTGGATAACCAAGGAAATAAAGGAGAGTATCAAATCAAAGACCAATGTGTATAAGGTGGCCAAGGTTAGTGGGAAAATAGAGGACTGGGAAAATTTTAAACAACAGCAAAGAATGATTAAAAAAGCAATAAAGAAAGGAAAGATAGATTACGAAAGTAAACTTGCGCAAAACATAAAAACAGAAAGTAAAAGCTTTTACAGATATATAAAATGGAAAAGAGTGACTAAAGTAAATGTTGGTCCCTTAGAAGATGAGAAGGGAGATTTAATAATGGGAAATGTGGAAATGGCTGAGACCTTAAACAATTATTTTGCTTCGGTCTTCACAGTGGAAGACACAAAAACCATGCCAGAAATTGCTGGTCACAGGAATGTGGGAAGGGAGGACCTTGAGACAATCACTATCACTAGGGGGGTAGTGCTGGACAGGCTAATGGGACTCAAGGTAGACAAGTCCCCTGGTCCTGATGAAATGCATCCCAGGGTATTAAAAGAGATGGTGGAAGTTATAGCAGATGCATTGGTTATAATCTACCAAAATTCTCTGGACTCTGGGGAGGTACCAGCGGATTGGAAAGCAGCTAATGTAACGCCTCTGTTTAAAAAAGGGGGCAGACAAAAGGCAGGTAACTATAGGCCGGTTAGTTTAACATCTGTAGTGGGGAAAATGCTTGAAACTATCATTAAGGAAGAAATAGTGGGACATCTAGATAGGAATAGTGCAATCAAGCAGACGCAGCATGGATTCATGAAGGGGAAATCATGTTTAATTAATTTACTGGAATTCTTTGAGGATATAACGAGCATGGTGGATAGAGGTGTACCGATGGATGTGGTGTATTTAGATTTCCAAAAGGCATTCGATAAGGTGCCACACAAAAGGTTACTGCAGAAGATAAAGGTACGTGGAGTCAGAGGAAATGTATTAGCATGGATCGAGAATTGGCTGGCTATCAGAAAGCAGAGAGTCGGGATAAATGGGTCCTTTTCGGGTTGGAAATCGGTGGTTAGTGGTTTGCCACAGGGATCGGTGCTGGGACCACAACTATTTACAATATACATAGATGACCTGGAAGAGGGGACAGAGTGTTCTGCAACAAAATTTGCAGATGACACAAAGATTAGTGGGAAAGCGGGTTGTGTAGAGAACACAGAGAGGCTGCAAAGAGATTTAGATAGGTTAAGCGAATGGGCTAAGGTTTGGCAGATGGAATACAATGTCGGAAAGTGTGAGGTCATCCATCTTGGGAAAAAAAACAGTAAAAGGGAATATTATTTGAATGGGGAGAAATTACAACATGCTGCGGTGCAGAGGGTCCTTGTGCATGAATCCCAAAAAGTTAGTTTGCAGGTGCAGCAGGTAATCAGGAAGGCGAATGGAATGTTGGCCTTCATTACGAGAGGGATGGAGTACAAAAGCAGGGAGGTCCTGCTGCAACTGAATAGGGTATTGGTGAGGCCGCACCTGGAGTACTGCGTGCAGTTTTGGTCACCTTACTTAAGGAAGGATATACTAGCTTTGGAGGGGGTACAGAGACAATTCACTAGGCTGATTCCGGAGATGAGGTGGTTACCTTATGATGATAGATTGAGTAGACTGGGTCTTTACTCGTTGGAGTTCAGAAGGATGAGGGGTGATCTTATAGAAACATTTAAAATCATGAAAGGGATAGACAAGATAGAGGCAGAGAGGTTGTTTCCACTGGTCGGGGAGACTAGAACTAGGGGGCACAGCCTCAAAATACGGGGGAGCCAATTTAAAACCAAGTTGAGAAGGAATTTCTTCTCCCAGAGGGTTGTGAATCTGTGGAATTCTCTGCCCAAGGAAGCAGTTGAGGCTAGCTCATTGAATGTATTCAAGTCACAGATAGTTAGATTTTTAACCAATAAGGGAATTAAGGGTTACGGGGAGTGGGCGGGTAAGTGGAGCTGAGTCCACGGCCAGATCAGTCATGATCTTGTTGAATGGCGGAGCAGGCTCGAGGGGCTAGATGGCCTACTCCTGTTCCTAATTCTTATGTTCTTATGAGACCAAAGACTTGCCCCTGGAAGCGGTGGCTCTGATAGCCGAGACATTTATCTCAGGGGAGGAAGAGACCAGAATGATGTTTGACAAAAATCTTGGCTCAAATGCGGCAAATGACCAGGGAGTTAACATTGTTAATGCGGCACACAGTTCTCCAGGCAGACAGGGGCAATCGGACATGCCCGAGCATGTAGTCGAACCTAAAGGGGGAATTCAACAGAGACAATGGCTAGCTGAACGGTGATTCATGCCATTGCAATGGACAATGTGACCAGTAATGGGGCCATCAACACCTGTTAATGGTGCGTTTAAGAACAGTTACAGAGACAGTCAGAGACGATCGACTGGTAATGGACCTTTTGTTTCCAACAACGGCTCATGTTGGAGGTGTGGAGGCAAACACACAGCCAGAGCTTGCAGGTATCAGCAATATACCTGCAGAAACTGCAACATCAGCGGTCACTTGGCGCGTATGTGCAGGAAGCCTGCAGCCAGGTTGATGTACGAGGAGGACAGGCCCAATGTAAGCCCTACGAGGCCAAATGAATACTGGGGGAAATCGCTGGAAGCTGAAGTTCAGCGAGTTCATGTGGAGCACATATACAGTTCATATACCAGGACGCCACCGATAATGATGGAAGTGCTCCTCAATGGCATCCCAGTATCAATGGAGCTAGACACAGGAGCCAGCCAGTCCCTGATGAGTATCAAACAGTTTGAAAGGTTGTGGATGTCCAAGGCCAGGAGGCCAAAATTATTGCCGATTGACGCACAGCTACGGACATATACAAAGGAGATCATTCCGGTGCTAGGCAGCGCCACGGTAGTCGTGACCCACAAAGATTCGGAGAACAGGTTGCCACTCTGGATTGTCCCAGGGGACGGTCCCGCACTACTGGGGAGGAGTTGGCTTGCTGTCATGAACTGGAAATGGGGCGATGTCAATGCAATTTCCTCTGTGGAGCGAGTATCATGCTCACAGGTCCTGGACAAATTTGACTCATTATTTCAACCCGGCATTGGCACTTTCATGGGGGCCAAGGTAGCGATTCACATAAACCCGGACGCCAGGCCAGTACACCACAAGGCCAAAGTGGTGCCGTACGTGATGCGGGAAAAGATAGAAGGCGAATTGGACCGCCTGTTGAGGGAAGGCATCATCTCGCCAGTCGAATTCAGTGACTGGGCGAGCCCGATTGTGCCGGTGCTCAAGGCGGATGGGTCGGTCAGGATATGTGGCGATTACAAGGCCACCATCAATCGGGTGTCACTCCAAGACCAGTACCCGCTACCGAGAGCGGAGGACCTCTTTGCGACGCTATCCGGTGGGAAACTTTTTTCAAAATTGGACGTGACCTCAGCTTACATGACCCAGGAGCTGGCGAGTGAGTCGAAGAAGCTGACCACCATCACGACACACAAGGGGTTGTTTGAGTACAACAGATGTCCGTTCGGGATTCGCTCGGCCGCCACAATCTTTCAGCAAAATGTGGAAAGCCTCCTCAAGTCGATTCCAGGGACGGTGGTTTTTCAGGACGACATCCTCATCACGGGGTGTGATACTGAAGAACACCTCCACAACCTGGAGGAGGTGCTACGCAGACTGGACCGGGTAGGTCTGCGACTGAAAAAGGCGAAGTGCGTCTTCCTAGCTCCAGAGGTAGAATTCCTGGGAATGAGGGTAGCAGCAGACGGGATCAGCCCTACTGCATCCAAGACGGAAGCGATCCAGAGAGCACCCAGACCCCGTAACACGACGGAGCTGCGTTCGTTCCTGGGGCTCCTGAACTATTTTGGTAACTTTCTTCCCAAATTGAGCACGCTGCTAGAGCCGCTACACGTGCTCCTACGCAAAGGTCGCGAATGGGTCTGGGGGGACAGCCAGGAAAGGGCTTTTGACAGTGCACGCAACTTGTTATGTTCCAACAATCTGTTAATGTTATATGGCCCATGTAAGAAACTTGTGTTAACGTGCGATGCATCGTCCTATGGTGTCGGATGTGTGTTGCAGCATGTTAATGCCAAGGGTCAGTTACAGTCGGTAGCTTATGCCTCCAGGAGTCTGTCCCAGGCAGAAAGGGGCTATGGGATGGTAGAAAAGTAGGCGCTCGCATGTGTATATGCAGTAAAAAAAAATGCACCAGTACCTGTTTGGCAGGAAATTTGAGCTGGAGACAGATCACAAACCCCTAACGTCCCTTTTGGCCGACAACAAGGCCATAAATGCAAATGCGTTGGCCCGCATAGAGGTGGGCACTCATGTTAGCCGCCTATGACTACACAATTCGGCACAGACCGGGCACCGAAAACTGCGCCGATGCACTCAGCAGGTTCCCACTAGCCACCACTGAGGGGGCAACTGAGCATGCTGCTGAGATGGTCATGGCTGTTGAAGCTTTCGAGAGCGAAAGTTCACCTGTGACAGCCCGTCAGATTAAAGTCTGGACAAATAAAGACCCGCTACTGTCTTTAGTCAAGAAATGTGTCCTGAATGGGGACTGGGCAGCCACGTACAGGGCATGCCCTGAGGAATTTAAACTGTTTCACAGGCGCAAGGATGAACTCTCGATTAAGGCCGATTGCCTACTGTGGGGAAACCGAGTAGTCATGCCCCAAAGGGGCAGAGAGGTGTTTATCAGAGAACTTCACAATGAGCACCCGAGCATTGTCATGATGAAGCCAATTGCCAGTTCACACGTTTGGTGGCCAGGGATAGATGCAGAACTGGAATTCTGTGTTCGCAGGTGCAACACGTGTGCTCAGCTGGGCAACGCACTCAGGGAAGGCCCCCTTAGCCCCTGGTCCTGGCCCGCCAAGCCATGGTCACACATCCATGCGGACTACGAATGTCCTTTCATGGGAAAAATGTTTTTGCTTGCAGTAGACGCCTACCTCAAATGGATCGAGTGTGACATTTTAAATTCAAGCACATCCTCTGCCACGGTAGAAAGTCTACGGGCAATATTCGCCACCCATGGTCTACCGGACATCTTGGTCAGTGACAATGGCCCGTGCTTCACAAGCACTGAATTCTAGGACATCATGGCAGGCAATGGAATCAACCATGTTAGAACGGCACCGTTCAAGCCGGCCTCAAACGGCCAGGCAGAATGAGCAGTGCAGATAATCAAACAGGGGATGCTCAGAATCCAAGGGGGTTCCCCACAAAGCCGCTTATCACGCCTCCTGTTGGCCAATAGATCCCGACCACAATCGCTCACAGGGGTTCCACCCGCAGAGCTGCTAATGAAAAGGACACTCAAAACCAGGATATCCCTTATACACCCTACTGTGAAAGAGCAGGCACCGGTCACAATGTGACAGGAATGCGAGGGCGCGATGTATTGATGTAAATGACCCTGTTTTTGTCCTCAACTACGCTGCAGGGCCCAAATGGCTCGCAGGCACTGTGATTGCAAAAGAGGGAAATAGGATTCTGGTAGTTAAACTTACCAATGGACAAATCTGCCGCAAACACGTGGATCAAACTAAAAGGAGGTTCAGCAACCCCATAGAAGAAGCAGAGGAAGAACACGATATAGAGTTCACTCCACCACAGGTGACCGAACACCGGAACCAAAGGGAGGAGAGCCCAGTCACTGTGGGCAGTCCGGACAGACCTGAGGCACTGCAAACAGCCGACACTCAGGCCAGCGCCCAACAACCGGAGCCCCAACTCAGGCGCTCTACAAGGGAGCGTAAACCACCAGAGAGACTCAACCTGTGATCCCAATAAGACTTTGGGGGGGGAGGTGATGTCATGTATTCTAATGTCATTGTAACCCATGTATAAGCTGACCTAAGTTGTACACCTTGAGAACAAGGTGGTGAACTTGTGAGAGACACTCCTAACCTGGACTTTCAGGTATAAAAGGGGAAGCTCCACCCACCTTCATCATTTGAGGTCTTGGTAATAAAGGTAACTGGTCACAGAGTGACCTTCTGTCAAGTATGGGCCTCGTGTGCATTTATACTGTATAGTAAGAACATATCACTGCGGACCACCTTGGGAAGGCCCCAGACTTTATCCGGACCAAGGAACATGATCTCAGAGGAGATCCCTTCTGGTGACGGTGAGATGAATTCACATTGACTGATAGCTGGGATTGTCTTCCAAGGCGAGATTGAGCAGGTTGGGCCCATATTCTCTGGAGCTTAGAAGAATGAGGTGATCTCATTGAAACATATAAGATTCTGAGGGGGATTAACAGGGTAGATGCCGAGGCTGTTTCCCCTGGCTAGAGTGTCTAGAACCAGGGGTCACCATCTCAGGATAAGAGGTCAGCCATTTAAAAGAAAGTAAACATAGAAACATAGAAAATAGGTGCAGGAGTGGGCCATTCGGCCCTTCGAGCCTGCACCGCCATTCAATAAGATCATGGCAGATCATTCACCTCAGTACCCCTTTCCTGCTTTCTCTCCATACCCCTTGATCCCTTTAGCTGTAAGGACCATATCTAACTCCCTCTTGAATATATCCAATGAACTGGACTCAACAACGGTGACAGATTAGGAAAAGGGGAGGTGCAACGAGACCTGGGTGTCATGGTACATCAGTCATTGAAAGTTGGCATGCAGGTACAGCAGGTGGTGAAGAAGGCAAATGGTATGTTGGCCTTCATAGCGAGGGGATTTGAGTATAGGAGCAGGGAGGTCTTACTGCAGTTGTACTGGACCTTGGTGAGGCCTTACCTGGAATATTGTGTTCTGTTTTGGTCTCCTAATCTGAGGAAGGTTGTTCTTGCTATCGAGGGAGTGCAGCGAAAGTTCACCAGACTGATTCCCGGGATGGCAGGACCGACATATGAGGAGAGATTGGATCAACTGGGCCTTTATTCACTGGAGTTTAGAAGGATGAGAAGGGATCTCATAGAAACGTATAAGATTCTGATGGGACTGGACAGGTTAGATGCAGGAAGAATGTTCCCAATTATGGGGAAGTCCAGAACCAGGGGACACAGTCTAAGGATAAGGGGTAAGCCATTTAGGACTGAGATGAGGAGAAACTTCTTCACTCAGAGAGTTGTTAACCTGTGGAATTCCCTGCCGCAGAGAGTTGTTGAGGCCAGTTCATTGGATATATTCAAGAGGGAGTTGGATATGACCCTTACGGCTAAAGGGATCAAGGGGTATGGAGAGAAAGCAGGAAAGGGGTACTGAGGGAATGATCAGACATGATCTTATTGAATGTGGTGCAGGCTCGAAGGGCCGAATGGCCTACTCCTGCTCCACCATTCAATAAGATCATGGCTGATCCTAATTCTAAAGCTCTGATCTTAAATGTGACACAATATTAATGACCAGAGACAGAGCTTTGTTTGAATTCTTTATTACATGATACCCACCAACAATGATAAATATTTTTCCCCTGTCAGGAAGATTACATTTCACCATAACCCTCTTCAACAAAATATAAAGAAACTTAACTGCAGGGCCGAGGCTGTCAGTGCCAGACACCAGGAGATTTGGACAAAGTACATGTGAAATATTTAAATGGTGACACCAAATCTGGTTTTATAGAGACCTGTGGACTGGAGGAGGCAGGAGAGACTGAGGGAGGGGAGGGGGGTCCCACAGTTCGAGGGGAGACTGAGGGAGAGGAGGGGGTCCCACAGTTCGAGGGGAGACGGAGGGAGGGGAGGAGTCCCACAGTTCGAGGGGAGACGGAGGGAGGGGAGAAGCCCCACAGTTCGAGGGGAGACGGAGGGAGGGGAGAAGCCCCACAGTTTGAGGGGAGACTGAGGGAGGGGAGGGGTCCCACAGTTCGAGGCTCTGGGTAAGAATGAGTTGGGGTCAGAGAATGTGCGATGGGACAGGGTGAGGATGAGGGGGAGGGGAGAGTGAGGCAGACGGGGATTTGGAGGTTGGGAGGGACAAGAGGGGGAGGTTCAGAGAACAGACCAGAATATTGCACAAAGCGAGGAGTCTGGCTGGACCAGCGAGCGATTAGCGTGCGTTACATTAGACAGCAGTGTAAAGACCGGCGCTACAATTGAAACTCTGCTCCATGCCGTGGCCTGTGGTGAGGGGGGAGCGAGTGTTCCCACGGTTGGTGAATCGAGGCACCAGGAAGGGTTTCAAACCGTCCACGTTCACCAGCTGACCTTAGAAACCTAATTCCAAAACAAAACAGGATTTTGAGGTTTAAAGGAACTCGTTTCTACAGAGATGCATGCCAATCACTAGTTAAACATTAGTTAAATCACTAGTTAAAATTCCGTATTTCCCTCATCGTCCATCCCATTCCTTGTCCGAGAGGAAATGTTAATCATCGATCTTTGCGGCACGGGAGGAGGCCATTCGGCCCATCGTGTCCGTGCCGGCCGACCAAGAGCTACCCAGCCTAATCCCACTTTCCCGCTCTCGGTCCGTAGCCCTGCAGGTTACGGCACTTCAGGTGCACATCCAAATACTGTTTAAATGTGGTGAGGGTTTCTGCCTCTACCACCCTTTCAGGCCGTGAGTTCCAGACCCCCACCACCCTCTGGGTGAAGAAATTTCCCCTCAAATCCCCTCTAAACCTCCCCCCAATTACTTTAAATCTATTCCCCCTGGTTGTTGACCTCTCTGCCAAGGGAAACAGGTCCTTCCTATCCACTATCCAGGCCCCTCTTAATTTTTATACACCTCGATCAGGTCTCCCCTCAGCCTCCTCTGTTCCAAAGAAAACAGACCCAGCATCTCCAATCTTTCCTCATCACCAAAATGAACTTGGGCTGAATGCAGGGAACGTGTTTGCCAATGGCCCCTGGGCACTGGGCTGAGAGCGTTAAAACCCATTTCACATTGGGTGTGTTGCAGGCAGTACATTGACCATTCGTTGGCCTGGACTGTAGGTCAAGTACCAAAGGTGAAGGTTCACCTACTGGTCCCAGTGCTCAAGCATGCGGCTCCCGAGTCTCCGCTTGTTGCAAAATACGGATTAAACGCGAGGATAGGTCAGGAAACAGGTAAAGGTAAAAAACGGGATGAGGTCCTACGAAACGAATTTAGGGAGCTAGGGGCTAAATTAAAAAGTAGGACCTCAAAAGTAGTAATCTCAGGATTGCTACCAGTGCCACGTGCTAGTCAGAGTAGGAATCGCAGGATAGCGCAGATGAATACGTGGCTTGAGCAGTGGTGCAGAAGGGAGAGATTCAAATTCCTGGGACATTGGAACCGGTTCTGGGGGAGGTGGGACCAGTACAAACCGGACGGTCTGCACCTGGGCAGGACCAGAACCAATGTCCGAGGGGGAGTGTTTGCTAGTGCTGTTGGGGAGGAGTTAAACTAATATGGCAGGGGGATGGGAACCTATGCAGGGAGACAGAGGGAAACAAAAAGGAGACAAAAGCAAAAGACAGAAAGGAGATGAGTAAAAGTGGAGGGCAGAGAAACCCAAGGCAAAAAACTAAAAGGGCCACTGTACAGCAAAATTCTAAAGGGTCAAAGTGTAATAAAAAGGCAAGCCTGAAAGCTCGGTGCCTCAATGCGAGGAGTATTCGGAACCCAGGAGAGGGCTCTGAGCTAGTTAGAGTGGGTGAGAGCTCAGATGAACAGGATCTCAAGAAAGAATGCAAAAGGCAGGAGGCAACAGAGCAGAGTAGCACTGGGGTAAGTGTAAACCACAAGGTGAAAGGAAGGGACAATATGTATGAATATAAAGGGGCTGCAGGAGGGGTCAAAACTAAAAATCATGGTTTAAAAACTAGTATTAAAACACTCTACCTAAACGCACGCAGCATTCAAAATAGTTGACGGCACAAATCATTACAAATGGGTATGATTTGGTGGCCATTACAGAAACGTGGTTGCAGGGTGGTCAAGACTGGGAATTAAACATACAGGGGTACCTGACAATTCGGAAAGATAGACAAGAAGGGAAAGGAGGTGGGGCAGCTCTGTTAATAAAGGATGGTATCAGGGCAGTTGTGAGAGACGATATTGGCTCCAATGAACAAAATGTTGAATCATTGTGGGTGGAGATTAGAGATAGTAAGGGGAAAAAGTCACTGGTGGACATAGTTTATAGGCCCCCAAATATTAACTTCACGATGGGGCGGGCAATAATCAAGGGAATAATAGAGGCATGTGAAAAAGGAACGGCAGTAATCATGGGGGATTTTAACCTACATATCGATTGGTCAAATCAAATCGCACTGGGCAGCCTGGAGGAGGAATTCATAGAATGCATACGGGATTGTTTCTTAGAACAGTATGTTACAGAACCTACAAGGGAGCAAGCTATCTTAGATCTGGTCCTGTGTAATGAGACAGGAAAAATAAACGATCTCCTAGTAAAAGATCCTCTTGGAATGAGTGATCACAGTGTGGTTGAATTTGTAATACAGATTGAGGGTGAGGAAGTAGTGTCTCAAACGAGCGTACTATGCTTAAACAAAGGGGACTACAGTGGGATGAGGGCAGAGTTGGCTAAAGTAGACTGGAAACACAGACTAAACGGTGGCACCATTGAGGAACAGTGGAGGACTTTTAAGGAGCTCTTTCATAGTGCTCAACAAAAATATATTCCAGTGAAAAAGAAGGGCGGTAAGAGAAGGGATAACCAGCCGTGGATAACCAAGGAAATAAAGGAGAATATCAAATTAAAAACCAATGCGTACAAGGTGGCCAAGGTTAGTGGGAAAATAGAAGATTGGGAAAATTTTAAACGACAGCAATGAATGACTAAGAAAGCAATAAAGAAAGGAAAGATAGATTACGAAAGTAAACTTGCGCAAAACATAAAAACAGATAGTAAAAGCTTTTACAGATATATAAAACGGAAAAGTGTGACTAAAGTAAATGTTGGTCCCTTAGAAGATGAGAAGGGGGTTTAATAATGGGAAATGTGGAAATGGCTGAGACCTTCAACAATTATTTTGCTTCAGTCTTCACAGTGGAAGACACAAAAACCATGCCAAAAATTGCTGGTCACAGGAATGTGGGAAGGGAGGACCTTGAGACAATCACTATCACTAGGGGGGTAGTGCTGGACAGGCTAATGGGACTCAAGGTAGACAAGTCCCCTGGTCCTGATGAAATGCATCCCAGGGTATTAAAAGAGATGGCGGAAGTTATAGCAGATGCATTTGTTATAATCTACCAAAATTCTCTGGACTCTGGGGAGGTACCAGCGGATTGGAAAGCAGCTAATGTAACGACTCTGTTTAAAAAAGGGGGCAGGTAACTATAGGCCGGTTAGTTTAACATTTGTATTGGGGAAAATGCTTGAAACTATTATTAAAGGAAGAAATAACAGGACATCTAGATAGGAATAGTGAATCAAGCAGACACAACATGGATTCATGAAGGGGAAATCATGTTTAACTAATTTACTGGAATTCTTTGAGGATATAACGAGCATGGTGGATAGAGGTGTACCGATGGATGTGGTGTATTTAGATTTCCAAAAGGCATTCGCTAAGGTGCCACACAAAAGGTTACTGCAGAAGATAAAGGTACGCGGAGTCAGAGGAAATGTATTAGCATGGATCGAGAATTGGCTGGCTAACAGAAAGCAGAGAGTCGGGATAAATGGGTCCTTTTCAGGTTGGAAATCGGTGGTTAGTGGTGTGCCACAGGGATCGGTGCTGGGACCACAACTGTTTACAATATACATAGATGACCTGGAAGAGGGGACAGAGTGTAGTGTAACAAAATTTGCAGATGACACAAAGATTAGTGGGAAAGCGGGTTGTGTAGAGGACAGAGAGGCTGCAAAGAGATTTAGATAGGTTAAGCAAATGGGCTAAGGTTTGGCAGATGGAATACAATGTCGGAAAGTGTGAGGTCATCCACCTTGGAAAAAACAAACAGTAAAAGGGATTATTATTTGAATGGGGAGAAATTACAACATGCTGTGGTGCAAAGGGACCTGGGGGTCCTTGTGCATGAATCCCAAAAAGTTAGTTTGCAGGTGCAGCAGGTAATCAGGAAGGCGAATGGAATGTTGGCCTTCATTGCAAGAGGGATGGAGTACAAAAGCAGGGAGGTCCTGCTGCAACTGTATAGGGTATTGGTGAGGCCGCACCTGGAGTACTGCGTGCAGTTTTGGTCACCTTACTTAAGGAAGGATATACTAGCTTTGGAGGGGGTACAGAGACAATTCACTCGGCTGATTCCAGAGATGAGCGGGTTAACTTATGATGATAGATTGAGTAGACTGGATCTTTACTCGGAGTTCAGAAGGATGAGGGGTGATCTTATAGAAACATTTAAAATAATGAAAGGGATAGACAAGATAGAGGCAGAGAGGTTGTTTCCAATAGTCGGGGAGACTAGAACTAGGGGGCACAGCCTCAAAATACGGGCGAGCCAATTTAAAACCGAGTTGAGAAGGAATTTCTTCTCCCAGAGGGTTGTGAATCTGTGGAATTCTGTGCCCAAGGAAGCAGTTGAGGCTAGCTCATTGAATGTATTCAAGTCACAGATAGATAGATTTTTAACCAATAAGGGAATTAAGGGTTACGGGGAGAGGGCGGGTAAGTGGAGCTGAGTCCACGGCCAGATCAGCCATGATCTTGTTGAATGGCGGAGCAGGCTCGAGGGGCTAGATGGCCTACTCCTGTTCCTAATTCTTATGTTCTTATGTAGGAGGACCAGGAGGAAATATTCCTCATTGGTTACGAGCAGCAAGGTCAAAGGTGAAGCATGGGCAATGCCACAGATGGTCTATTGGCTTCTCCAATGGGACGTCACCATTTGGACCCACGGTTCCCCAGCTCTGGGTCATTTCCTCATCTCATGTCCGGGTGTGTTATGATCGCGATTGATCGCTGTGCCTGGTCAGCAACTCCCATTATCATTGGATGGTGTGGCTACCAGGGTGGTGAGAAGGTGGATGAGATGGGCCGTTGTTATTGTTAATCTGACAATGACCATGTTCTGTGGCTATAAACACGACAGAACTCCAGCTTATATGATGGGACACTGAGTTACTCGAACGTTTGGTTCTGGGATAGCTAGAAGCAGCTCAACTGGCAATTATTCCGAACGTTAATCGCATTCATCATCATAGGCAGTCCCCCGGAATCGAGGAGGACTTACTTCCACTCCCAAAGTGAGTTCTCTGGTGGCTGAACAGTCCGATACGAGAGCCACAGACCCGGTTACAGGTGGGACAGACATTCGTCGGGGGAAGGGGTGGGTGGGGCTGGTTTGCCGCGCGCTCCTTCCGCTGCCTGCGCTTGGCCTCTTCACGCTCTTTGCGTCGAGACTCGAAGAACTCAACACCCTCCTGGATGCACTTTCTCCACCTCGGGCGGTCTGCGGCCAGGGCCTCCCAGGTGTCAGTGGTGATGTCGCACTTTACCAGGGAGGTTTTGAGGGTGGTCCTTGTAACGTTTCCGCTGCCCACCTTTGGCTCGTTTACCATGAAGGAGCTCCGCATAAAGCATTTGTTTAGGGAGTCTCGTATCTGGCATGTGTACTATGTGGCCTGCCCAGTGAAGCTGATCGAGTGTGGTCAGTGCTTCAATACTGGGGATGTTGGCCTGGTCGAGGACACTGATGTTGGTGCGTCTGTCCTCCCAGGGGATTTGCAGGATCTTGCGGAGACATCGTTGGTGATATATCTCCAGCGACTTGAGGTGCCTTCTGTACATTGTCCATGCCTCAGATCCATACAGGAGGGTGGGTATTACTACAGCCCTGTAGACCATGAGTTTGGTGGTAGATTTGAGGGCCTGGTCTTCAAACACTCTTTTCCGCAGGCGGCCGAAGGCTGCACTGGCGCACTGGAGGCGGTGTTGAATCTCTGCATCAATGTCTGCCTTTGTTGACAAGAGGCTCCAGAGATTAGGAAAAGGGGAGGTGCAACGAGACCTGGGTGTCATGGTACATCAGTCATTGAAGGTTGGCATGCAGGTACAGCAGGCGGTTAAGAAAGCAAATGGCATGTTGGCCTTCATAGCGAGGGGATTTGAGTACAGGGGCAGGGAGGTGTTGCTACAGTTGTACAGGGCGTTGGTGAGGCCACACCTGGAGTATTGTGTACAGTTTTGGTCTCCTAACTTGAGGAAGGACATTCTTGCTATTGAGGGAGTGCAGCGAAGGTTCACCAGACTGATTCCCGGGATGGCGGGACTGACATATCAAGAAAGACTGGGCTTGTATTCACTGGAGTTCAGAAGAATGAGAGGGGACCTCATAGAAACGTTTAAAATTCTGACGGGTTTCGACAGGTTAGATGCAGGAAGAATGTTCCCAATGTTGGGGAAGTCCAGAACCAGGGGTCACAGTCTAAGGATAAGGGGTAAGCCATTTTGGACCGAGATGAGGAGAAACTTCTTCACCCAGAGAGTGGTGAATCTGTGGAATTCTCTACCACAGAAAGTTGTTGAGGCCAATTCACTAAATATATTCAAAAAGGAGTTAGATGTAGTCCTTACTACTAGGGGGATCAAGGGGTATGGCAAGAAAGCAGGAATGGGGTACTGAAGTTACATGTTCAGCCATGAACTCATTGAATGGCGGTGCAGGCTCGAAGGGCCGAATGGCCTACTCCTGCACCTAGTTTCTATGTTTCTATATGGGAAGTGGTCCACGTTGTCCAGGGTCGTGCCGTGGATTTTGATGACTGGGGGGGCAGTGCTGTGCGACGATGACAGGCTGGTGAAGAAACTTTGTCTCACGGACGTTAAGCGTAAGGCCTATGCTTTCATATGCCCCAGTGAATACATCGACTATATCCTGGAGTTCAGCCTCTGTATGTGCGCAGACGCAGGCATCGTCTGCGTACTGTAGCTCAACGACAGAGGTTGGGGTGGTCTTGGACCTGGCCTGGAGGCGACGTGGGTTAAACAGCTTCCCACTGGTTCTGTAGTTTAGTTCAATCCAGCGGGAGATATTCAGCTTATCGAGCTGTGCCTGGTCTCCAGTCGCCTTGGACCCCCTTGCCACTGGACCAAGACCTTGTTCAGCTAAGCCCTGTGGCTGCTGGTTAAAAAACTCACGCACAGGCATCTTCCACTCAACGTTAATCGCATTAAGAAGGAGGTTAATCACACCGATCCTTCCCCTCAGGGGGGTCCGTGTACCGATCGTGGGGTCCTGCAGACCTCCCCCCCCATTACCGCTGGGGTGGCCGTGTGCTGGGACATCCCACACCAACGTAACCGGGCCCACACAGCGAAACATAGCTCCTCCCCCTCCCCCTCCCCCCAATCCCCCCCCCTCCCCCATCTCCATCCCTCCCCCTCCATCTCCCTCCCTCCACCCCCCCTCTCCACAATCCCCCTCCCCACTCCTCCACTTCTCCCCCTTCCCACCCCTTCCCCAATCCCAGTTGTGCTGGAAAGGGTTTGGGGCACCATACAACTCAATGAACTGACTGCGAGTGCAGGATTGCGCACAGAGCACGGACTTGAGGAGTGGGCAAACCGAGGTTCTGTGTGTCCTGAAGGCATTCTCGGGGTCCAACAGTTTTACCCGAGGTGGGTGATATCTCAGCCTCCCTCCCCACAGGGAGAGGTAAAACATTTCTTTCTTTGTGAATTACATTGAGTTTTACAGCCCAGAATCCGGCCACTCGGCCCGGCAGGTCGATACCAGTGTTCATGCTCCAGACCAGCCTCCCAACCCTCTCCATCTAACTATCACTATAACCCTCCATCCCCTTCTCCCTCATGTGTTTATCCAGCTTAACTACATCGATACTATTCCCCTCAACCCCTCCCTGTGGCAGCGAGTTGCACATTCTCACCGCTCTCTGGGGAAAGAGGTTTCTCCTGAATTCCCCATTGGGTTTATTTCTATCTTAGTGATGGGCCGTAGGTTTGGACGATATTCTCTGTAGAGAAAAATCTTCTCTACATCTACCCCATCGAACCCTTTCATAACCTTGAAAACCTCGATCAGGGCAGTGTCCAGCCTTCTCCTTTCTAGAGGAGAGACCCAGCCTGTCCAGTCACTCCTGATAGAATAATCTCCGTTCTGGTATCATCCCAGTAAATATTGTTGGCCTCAGTGCCTCTGCATCCTTTTATAATATGGGGTCTTTGCAATTGGTTATTTTTATTGACCCCCTGGTTCTGATCTCCCCCCCACAAGTTGAAACACCTTCTCTACATCCACCCTATCAAACCCCTTCACAATACTACAGAATCGACATAAGAACATAAGAACATAAGAAATAGGAGCAGGAGTGGACCATACGGCCCCTCGAGCCTGCTCCGCCATTTAATACAATCAGGGCTGATCCGATCATGGACTCAGGTCCACTTCCCTGCCCGCTCCCCTTATTCCATCGGTTAAGAAACTGTCTATTTCTGTCTTAAATATATTCAATGTCCCAGCCTCCACAGCTCTCTGAGGCAGCGAATTCCACAGATTTACAACCCTCAGAGAAGAAATTCCTCCTCATCTCAGTTTTAAATGGGCAGCCCCTTATTCCAAGATCATGCCCTCTAGTTCTAGTCTCCTCCATCAGTGGAAACATCCTCTCTGCATCCACCTTGTCAAACCCCCTCATAATCTTATACATTTCGATAAAATCACCTCTCATTCTTCTGAATTCCAATGAGTAGAGGCCCAACCTACTCATAAATATGGAAACCAAAACTGCACGCAGTATTCCAGGTGTGGCCTCACCAATACCCTGTATAACTTAGTTAGCCAATCCTCTATCCATGCTAATATATTACCCCCAACCCCGTGAACTTTTATCTGTGCAGTAACCTTTTATGTGGCACCTTGTCAAATGCCTTCTGGAAGTCCAAATACACCACATCCACTGGTTCCCCTTTATCCACCCTGTTCATTACATCCTCAAAGAACCTCTACCCAATTTCTTTCTTTCACACCTTCTCTTTCACACCATTTCAAGGATTTGAAAACTCAAGCGGAATATTTTCCTTCTTACGGGCTTTTGACTGTGTCCTGATTGAGGTTGCCTTTGGACCGATGGACGTGTTGACCACTCGGGTTACGGTGCCAGTGGCTGTATCTCCATCCCTGGAACACAAGGGCAGATAGTGGGCTATTCAACAACAACAACAACCTGTATTAATATAGCACCTTTAACGCAGTGAAACATCACACGGCGCTTCACACAAGTGTTGTACAATAGAAATTTGATACCGAGCCGCAGAAGTAGAAATTAGGGCAGGTGACCAAGAACGAGGTCGGTTTTAAGGAGCGTCTTGAAGGAGGACAGAGAGGTAGAGAGGCGGAGAGGTTTCAGGAGGGAGTTCCAGAGCTTGGGGTCCAGGCAACAGAAGGCACAGCCACCGATGGTGGAGTGATTATAATCAGGGATGGTCAGGAGGGCAGAATTGGAGGAGAGCAGACATCTCGGGGGGTTGTGGGGCTGGAGGAGATTACAGAGATAAGGAGGGGCGAGGCTATGATTTAAGAAAAGAAAGACTTGCATTTATATAGCGCCTTTCACGACCAACGGACATCTCAAAGCACATTCCAGCCAATGAAGTACTTTTGGAGTGTAGTCACTGTTATAATGTGGGAAATGTGGCAGCTTATTTGTGCACAGCAAGCTCCCACACACAGCAATGTGATAATGACCAGATAATCTGTTTTTGTTATGTTGATTGAGAGATAAATATTGGCCCCAGGACACCGGGGAGAACTCCCCTGCTCTTCTTCAAAATAGTGCCATGGGATCTTTTACATCCACCTGAGAGAGTAGACGGGGCCTCGGTTTAACATCTCATCTGAAAGACGGCACCTCCAACAGTGCGGGGCTCCCTCAGTACTGCCCCTCCGACAGTGCGGGGCTCCCTCAGTACTGCACTGGAGTGTCAGCCTGGATGTTTTTGAGCTCAAGTCCCTGGAGTGGGGCATGAACACACAATGTTCTGGCTTGGAGATGAGGATGTTGCCCACTGAGCCATGGCTGACACACATTAAAAGTACTTCACTGGCTGTGAAACAATTTGGGAGGTGCCAAGGTGGTGACAGGTGCTAGGGAAATGCCAGTTATTGTGGGCTGTGTGAGCTTACCTCTCCTCCTCTCCATCCAGAAGTTTCCGGTAGGTGGCAATCTCCATGTCCAGCGCCATTGTGGCGTTCATCAGTTCCTGGTACTCCCGCATCTGCTCAGCCATGTCTGTCTTGCCTTTGCGGAGTGCCTCCTGCAACTCGCTGATGTGGTGCTTGGCCTCGTTGATGGCCATCTGCCCACTGTCCTCTGCCTCCCTGATGCTGGACTCCAGTGAGGTGCGCTGCGGAAATCGAACGTTCAGTTACTGTTACCATGGAATGCCCAGGAGCCTCTGGCAACCGAAGATTCATCTCCGGGTGATGTAGCACAGGGAGGAGGCCACTCAGCCCATCGTGTGTGTGCCGGGTCTGTGACAGAGCGATCCCATCTGTCCCACACCCGCCCAGCTCCTTCCCCAAACACCTGCATTTTTTTCCCTCACCATTAAAAATAATTCTTTGAATGTTTTCTTTTATTCTTGAGAAAAATATTGGCACGTGAGGGCGAACTGAGGCCATTTCACTGAGTCACGCATCAACCAATCACACAAGGAAGATTCGGTTGGCGTGTTCAATTGGGCGTGAGAAGGCAGGGCACTGCAAGGATTGATGGGTCATGCAACCAATGGCGGGGGAGTGAGGGCGGGACACCATGTGATGCCACCACCAGGGTTATGTCCAATGTTGGTGACCCCTAGTGTTGAGCTATATTTCGATATTATCCCTGCTCTGCTCACACCAACTCATTCAAAACATCCGACGAATGATACCCTGAATCAAGATATGCTTCAAATGCTGTTATAAAATAATTTGTGTTAAAAACCCCCATTACATTGCTACTGGGCATTCATGAGCTACCCAAAGGGAAGGGACTGGGTCTGGCACGGGTTAGATACAGAGTAAAGCTCCCTCTGCACTGTCCCATCAAACACTCCCAGGGCAGGTACAGGGGGTTAGATACAGAGTAAAGCTCCCTCTACACTGTCCCATCAAACACTCCCAGGGCAGGTACAGGGGGTTAGATACAGAGTAAAGCTCCCTCTACACTGTCCCATCAAACACTCCCAGGGCAGGTACAGGGGTTTAGATACAGAGTAAAGCTCCCTCTACACTGTCCCATCAAACACTCCCAGGGCAGGTACAGCACGGGGTTAGATACAGAGTAAAGTTCCCTCTACACTGTCCCATCAAACACTCCCAGGGCAGGTACAGCACGGGGTTAGATACAGAGTAAAGCTCCCTCTACACTGTCCCATCAAACACTCCCAGGGCAGGTACAGCACGGGGTTAGATACAGAGTAAAGTTCCCTCTACACTGTCCCATCAAACACTCCCAGGGCAGGTACAGGGGGTTAGATACAGAGTAAAGCTCCCTCTACACTGTCCCCATCAAACACTCCCAGGGCAGGTACAGGGGGTTAGATACAGAGTAAAGCTCCCTCTACACTGTCCCATCAAACACTCCCAGGGCAGGTACAGGGGGTTAGATACAGAGTAAGACTCCCTCTACACTGTCCCATCAAACACTCCCAGGGCAGGTACAGGGGGTTAGATACAGAGTAAAGCTCCCTCTACACTGTCCCATCAAACACTCCCAGGGCAGGTACAGCACGGGGTTAGATACAGAGTAAAGTTCCCTCTACACTGTCCCATCAAACACTCCCAGGGCAGGTACAGCACGGGGTTAGATACAGAGTAAAGCTCCCTCTACACTGTCCCATCAAACACTCCCAGGGCAGGTACAGCACGGGGTTAGATACAGAGTAAAGCTCCCTCTACACTGTCCCATCAAACACTCCCAGGGCAGGTACAGCACGGGGTTAGATACAGAGTAAAGCTCCCTCTACACTGTCCCATCAAACACTCCCAGGGCAGGTACAGCACGGGGTTAGATACAGAGTAAAGCTCCCTCTACACTGTCCCATCAAACACTCCCAGGGCAGGTACAGGGGGTTAGATACAGAGTAAAGCTCCCTCTACACTGTCCCATCAAACACTCCCAGGACAGGTACAGCATGGGGTCAGATACAACATGTGTGAATAATGTCGGATTGAGCTTCTGGTCCTAGTTGTAGTGAGAGTACTCTCACACTGCTGGTTGGGATGTAGATTGAATGAGTGACCGGTTCCTGAAGCCCCTCCTTCAGGTAATGGTGACATTGGGTGGTGTACGGGGCGTCAGGTCCATACCTGGTTCTGAAGCCCGTCAATGTCAGACTTCATCCTCTGCATGTAGCGGTTCAGCTCAGTAAACTCGTTCTTGGTGTTCCTGAGCTCATCATTCTGTCTCGTCTTGTCGTTCTCCAGGTCCAGTAACTGTGGACAAGCAGAGCGGACATCAGCTGCATGGTCCAGCCGGTGTGTGTCATCGAGTGACCGCGCGGGGGGGGGAAGAGACCGAGTGACCGCGCGGGGGGAAAGAGACCGAGTGACCGCGCGGGGGGGAAGAGACCGAGTGACCGCACGGGGGGGGGGAAAGAGACCGAGTGACCGCACGGGGGGAAAGAGACCGAGTGACCGCACGGGGGGGGAAGAGACCGAGTGACCGCACGGGGGGGGAAGAGACCGAGTGACCGCACGGGGGGGGAAGAGACCGAGTGACCGCACGGGGGGGGAAGAGACCGAGTGACCGCACGGGGGGGGGGAAGAGACCGAGTGACCGCACGGGGGGGGAAGAGACCGAGTGACCGCACGGGGGGGGGAAGAGACCGAGTGACCACGCGGGGGGAAAGAGACCGAGTGACCGCGCGGGGGGAAAGAGACCGAGTGACCGCGCGGGGGGAAAGAGACCGAGTGACCGCACGGGGGGAAAGAGACCGAGTGACCGCACGGGGGGGGAAGAGACCGAGTGACCGCACGGGGGGGGGGGAAGAGACCGAGTGACCGCGGGGGGGGAAGAGACCGAGTGACCGCGCGGGGGGGGGAAGAGACCGAGTGACCGCGCGGGGGGGGGAAGAGACCGAGTGACCGCACGGGGGGGGGGAAGAGACCGAGTGACCGCACGGGGGGGGGGGAAAGAGACCGAGTGACCGCACGGGGGGGGGGGAAAGAGACCGAGTGACCGCGCGGGGGGGGAAAGAGACCGAGTGACCGCACGGGGGGGGGGGAAAGAGACCGAGTGACCGCGCGGGGGGAAAAAGACCGAGTGACCGCGCGGGGGGGGGAAGAGACCGAGTGACCGCACGGGGGGGGGGAAGAGACCGAGTGACCGCACGGGGGGGGGGGAAGAGACCGAGTGACCGCACGGGGGGAAAGAGACCGAGTGACCGCACGGGGGGAAAGAGACCGAGTGACCGCGCGGGGGGGGAAGAGACCGAGTGACCGCACGGGGGGGGGAAGAGACCGAGTGACCGCACGGGGGGGGAAAGAGACCGAGTGACCGCACGGGGGGAAAGAGACCGAGTGACCGCACGGGGGGGGGAAGAGACCGAGTGACCGCACGGGGGGGGAAAGAGACCGAGTGACCGCACGGGGGGGGGGAAAGAGACCGAGTGACCGCACGGGGGGAAAGAGACCGAGTGACCGCACGGGGGGGGGAAGAGACCGAGTGACCGCACGGGGGGAAAGAGACCGAGTGACCGCACGGGGGGGGGAAGAGACCGAGTGACCGCACGGGGGGGGGGAAAGAGACCGAGTGACCGCGCGGGGGGAAAGAGACAGAGTGACCGCACGGGGGGGGGGAAAGAGACCGAGTGACCGCACGGGGGGGGGGAAAGAGACCGAGTGACCGCACGGGGGGGGGGGGGAAAGAGACCGAGTGACCGCGCGGGGGGAAAGAGACAGAGTGACCGCACGGGGGGGGGGGAAAGAGACCGAGTGACCGCACGGGGGGGGGGAAAGAGACCGAGTGACCGCACGGGGGGGGGGGGGAAAGAGACCGAGTGACCGCACGGGGGGGAAGAGACCGAGTGACCGCACGGGGGGGAAGAGACCGAGTGACCGCACGGGGGGAAAGAGACCGAGTGACCGCACGGGGGGGAAGAGACCGAGTGACCGCACGGGGGGGGGGAAGAGAAGAGACCGAGTGACCGCACGGGGGGGGAAAGAGACCGAGTGACCGCACGGGGGGGGAAGAGACCGAGTGACCGCACGGGGGGGGGGGAAAGAGACCGAGTGACCACGCGGGGGGGGGGGGAAGAGAAGAGACCGAGTGACCGCACGGGGGGAAAGAGACCGAGTGACCGCGCGGGGGGAAAGAGACCGAGTGACCGCACGGGGGGGGAAGAGACCGAGTGACCGCACGGGGGGGGGAAGAGACAGAGTGACCGCACGGGGGGAAAGAGACAGAGTGACCGCGGGGGGGGGAAAGAGACCGAGTGACCGCACGGGGGGAAAGAGACCGAGTGACCGCACGGGGGGGAAAGAGACCGAGTGACCGCACGGGGGGGGGAAGAGACCGAGTGACCGCGGGGGGGGGGAAAGAGACCGAGTGACCGCACGGGGGGAAAGAGACCGAGTGACCGCACGGGGGGGGGAAGAGACCGAGTGACCGCACGGGGGGGGGAAGAGACCGAGTGACCGCACGGGGGGGGGAAGAGACCGAGTGACCGCACGGGGGGAAAGAGACCGAGTGACCGCACGGGGGGAAAGAGACCGAGTGACCGCACGGGGGGGGGAAGAGACCGAGTGACCGCACGGGGGAGAAGAGACCGAGTGACCGCACGGGGGGGGTTAAGAGAGAGACTGTGTCTACACTTGGAAAGTTAATTGGCTGTAAAGTGCTGTGGGACGCCCTGCTGTAGTGATAGGCGCTATATAAATACAAGGTCTTTCTTGCACAGAGGAAGAGTAGCAACAGGATATTATTTTTCGAATGTCAGCGGCCGGGCACTGGGATGAGCTGAGAGGAGAAGGGGTCCGACCTTATTCTGGTACCAGCTCTCGGCCTCAGCCTTGTTCCTGGCTGCCACCTCCGCGTGCTGACGTTTCATGTCCTCAATCATTTGCTTCATGTCCAGTTGCCGGCTGTTGTTGACCTTCAGGGTAACGGCCGTGTTCTGAATCTGGGACTGAAGTTCCTGGATCTCCTGCAATTGGACATTTCACAACCGGTTAGGTCTCGTGAGCTCCTCTGCGCAGTTTAGCTCACACATCGTTACTCCGACTGGGAGTGTAAAGCTCCCTCTACATTGTCCCATTAAACATTCCCAGGGCAGGTACAGGGGGTTAGATAGAGAGTAAAGCTCCCTCTACACTGTCCCATCAAACACTCCCAGGGCAGGTACAGGGGGTTAGATACAGAGTAAAGCTCCCTCGACACTGTCCCATCAAACACTCCCAGGGCAGGTACAGGGGGTTAGATACAGAGTAAAGCTCCCTCTACACTGTCCCATCAAACACTCCCAGGGCAGGTACAGCACGGGGTTAGATACAGAGTAAAGCTCCCTCTACACTGTCCCATCAAACACTCCCAGGGCAGGTACAGGGGGTTAGATACAGAGTAAAGCTCCCTCTACACTGTCCCATCAAACACTCCCAGGGCAGGTACAGCACGGGGTTAGATACAGAGTAAAGCTCCCTCTGCACTGTCCCATCAAACACTCCCAGGGCAGGTACAGCACGGGGTTAGATACAGAGTAAAGCTCCCTCTACACTGTCCCATCAAACACTCCCAGGGCAGGTACAGCACGGGGTTAGATACAGAGTAAATCTCCATCTACACTGATAGGGAGGATAGGGGGATGGGGGGATTGGGGGGGGGGGGGGGATGAATACGTCGGTGGAGAGATAGTGCAGGCAGTAAGGCTCTAGTTTCCTGAGGCATTGGGACCGCTTCTGGGGGAGGTGGGACTGTACAGGCCGGACGGATTGCACCTCAACCAAGCCGGACCAATATCCTCGCGGGGGGGTGGGGTGGCTTTAAACTAGTTTGGCAGGGGGATGGGATCCTGAAAATAGATTCAGTAGAGAGGGGAGTAAAGCTGGAATTAAAAAGCAAAAATAAAGAAAGTGAGTTTGAAGGAGAGAGGAGACAAGCAGGAAAAAAAAAAAAAAGAAAAAAACAAATTTAAAGGCACTTTGTCTAAATGCACGTAGCATGAGTTGACGGCACAAATTGAGACAAATGTGTATGATCTTGTAGCCATCACAGAGACATGGTTGCAAGGTGACCAAGACTGAGAATTAAATATTCAGGGGTATTTGACAATTCGGAAGGACAGACAGAAAGGAAAAGGAGGTGGGGTAGCTTTACTGATAAAGGATGGAATCACTGCAATAGTGAGAAACGATATTAGCTCAAATGATCAGGATATTGAAAGTTTGGGTGAAGATAAGGAATAAAAAGGGGAAAAAGTCACTGGTAGGTGTAGTCTATAGGCCCCCGAACAGTAGCAACTCTGTTGGTTGGAGCATAAACCACGAAATAGTTGGGGCTTGTAAAGAGGGAACAGCAATAATCATGGGTGATTTTAACCTCCATATTGATTGGACAAATCAAATTGGTCAGGGTGGTATTGAGGAAGAGTTCATAGAGTGTATAAGGGAGCAGTATGTAACAGAACCAACCAGGGGGCAGGCTATCTTAGATCTGGTCCTGTGTAATGAGACAGGATTAATAAACAATCTCCTAGTAAAGGATCCCCCTTGGAATGAGTGATCATAGCATGATTAAATTTCAAATTCAAATGGAGGGTGAGAAAGTTGGATCTCGAACCAGCGTACTAAGCTTAAATAAAGGAGACTATGAAGATGAGGGCAGAGTTGGGTAAAGTGGACTGGGAAAATAGATTAAAGTGTAGGACGGTTGATGAACAGTGGTGTACATTTAAGGAGATATTTCACAACTCTCAAGAAAAATATATTCCAGTGAGGGGGGAAAGGGTGCAAGAGAAAAGATAGCCATCCGTGGCTAACTAAAGAAATAAAGGACGGTATCCAATTAAAAACAAGGCCATACAAAGTGGCCAAAACTAGTGGGAGGGCAGAAGATTGGGAAGCTTTTAAAAACAAGCAAAGAATGACTAAAAAAATGATTAAGGAAAGATAGATTATGAAAGTAAACTAGCACAAAATATAAAAACAGACAGCAAGAGTTTCTATAGGTATATAAAAAGGAAAAGAGTGGCTAAAGTAAATGCTGGTCCCTTAGAGGACGAGACCGGGAAATTAGTAATGGGGGAACATGGAGATGGCAGAAACTCTGAACAAATATTTTGTATCAGTCTTTACAGTCGAGGACACTAACAATATTCCAACAGTGGATAGTCAAGGGGCTATAGGGGGAGGAACTTAACACAATCACAATCACTAAGGAGGTGGTACTCAAAGATAATGGGACTAAAGGCAGATAATTCCCCTGGACCTGATGGCTTTCATCACAGGGCCTTAAGAGAAGTAGCGGCAGGGATTGTGGATGCATTGGTTGTAATTTACCAAAATTCCCTGGATTCTGGGGAGGTCCCAACAGATTGGAAACCTGCAAATGTAACGCCCTAATTTAAAAAAGGAGGCAGACAAAAAGCAGGAAACTATAGACCAGTTAGCCCAACATCTGTGGTTGGGAAAATGTTGGAGTCCATTATTAAAGAAGCAGTAGCAGGACATTTGGAAAAGCAAAATTCGGTCAGGCAGAGTCAGCATGGATTTATGAAGGGGAAGTCATGTTTGACAAATTTGCTGGAATTTGAGGATGTAATGAACAGGGTGGATGAAGAGGAACCAGGGGATGTGGTGTATTTGGACTTTCAGAAGGCATTTGACAAAGTCTCACATAAAAGGTTACTGCACAAGATAAAAGTTCACGGGGTTGGGGGTAATATATTAGCATGGATAGAGGATTGGCGAACTAACAGAAAACAGGGAGTCGGGATAAATGGTTCATTCTCTGGTTGGCAACCAGTAACTAGTGGGGTACCGCAGGGATCAGTGCTGGGTCCCCAACTATTTACAATCTATATTAACGACTTGGAAGAAGGGACTGAGTGTAACGTAGCCAAGTTTGCTGACGATACAACGATGGGAGGAAAAGCAATGTGAGAGGAGGACACAAAAAATCTGCAAAAAGGCTAAGTGAGCGGGCAAAAATTTGGCAGATGGAGTATAATGTTAGAAAGTATGACTTTGGCAGAAAAAAAAATCAAAGAGCAAGTTATTATTTAAATGGAGAAAGATTGCAAAGTGCCGCAGTACAGCAGGACCTGGGGGTACTTGTGCATGAAACACAAAAGGATAGTATGCAGGTACAGCAAGTGATCAGGAAGGCCAATGGTATCTTGGCCTTTATTGCAAAGTGGATGGAGTATAAAAGCAGGGAAGTCTTGTGACAGCTATATAAGGTATTGGTGAGGCCACACCCATTTAAAACTGAGATGAGGAGAAATTTCTTCTGAGGGTTGTAAATCTGTGGAATTCACTGCCTCAGAGAGCTATGGAAGCTGGGACATTGAATATATTTAAGACAGAGATAGACAGTTTCTTAACCGATACGGGGATAGGGGATTATGGGGAGTGGGCAGGGAAATGGAGCCGAGTCCATGATCGGATCAGCCATGATCTTATTAAATGGCGGAGCATGCTCGAGGGGCCGTATGGCCTACTCCTGCTCCTATTTCTTATGTTCTTATGTAACAATATTTCCCCTTTATCTCACCCTCTGATTATTTTCCCGATGATCTGAGATCTCTGTGATGGTGTAACCTTCCCAATTGCTGGGAGCACAGGTGAATTATCGCCGTGAACGCAGGATAAAGGAGATACCTCTGCATACAGCATCTTCAGGAACTCGATCAGGTTGGTCAGATATTCCAGCTTGGATTCCAGCTCCACCTTCTGAAAATAGGCCTCGTCCACTTCCTGGCAAAATGTTTTTGGGAAGACAAGAAACAGTGAGACTTTAGGTGACAAGAGGCAATTGTTTTGAACGTTTGTGTAACATCAGGAAGGTTAGGGTCCGATATTGCCCGTCTATAAGGTCACGGGTCGGTGAGGGCTGGCCGCCAAGTTGCCGCCATTTTGAACTTTGCCGACGGTACTTTTGGAGCGGTGTAGGTCGTACCTCGCCCGTTTCCCCGAGCACGGCCTTTAACCGAAGAGGAGGGGCTTGTGATGTACCAGCACAATGACCTCATCAGCCTTGCCCCCACATTGCCCTGCCCCGACACCACTCCTCCCCGAGTGCCGAATTTCTGCCGATTGGCCACCCCTCGCATTGGGGCGGACGGAACTCAGACGGTCAGTGCGACTTGTTTCGGGCAGAGTCCCGCACTCCACCCAAGGTCTCGTGCCCGCTTGATCGACACGCTACCCATCACCTTCAACACTCGCCCCCTCTCCCACCCTCAACACTCACTCCCTCCACCACCGGCGCCCCCTGGCTGCAGTGTGTACCATCTACAAGATGCACTGCAGCAACTCGCCAAGGCTTCTTCGGCAGCACCTCCCAAACCCGTGACCTCTACCACCTGGAAGGACAAGGGCAGCAGGCGCATGGGAACACCATCACCTCCACGTTCCCCTCCCAGTCACACACCATCCTGACTGGGAAATATATCGGCCGTTCCTCCATCGTCGCTGGGTCACAATCCTGGAACCCCCTCCCTAACAGCACTGTGGGAGCACCTTCACCACACGGACTGCAGCGGTTCAAGGCGGCTCACCACCACCTTCCCAGGGGGCAGTGAGGGGCGGGCTATAACTGCCGGCCTGGCCAGCGATGCCCACATCCCGAGAATTAATTAAAAAATGGATCTAGAATTAATGATGTTTTCTGTGAATTGGTTTTATATTCACTGTCCTATGAGACAAGACATAAGAACATAAGAAATAGCAGGAGTCGGCCATTCGAGCATTTAATACGATCATGGCTGATCTGATCATGGACTCAGCTCCACTTAACCCTTTACTCCTTTAACCGCTCAAAAATCTGTCTGTCTCCACCTTAAACACATCCTTGGAGTTCACTGCCCAGCTTAATTGACCTCGACCTTAGCAACATCAAAGGGCCCTGTTTTACCGTGACAGTTCTGCAAGTGGGGTAACAAGCCACACAATTCACACCCGTCCCACTTCAGAACGGGCTGTTCCTGAATCTCAGGGCCAGCTTCCTGCAGGTTTATGGTGTTCATGTCGTAAATGGCATCCAAATTTTAATTTGTTTTTCTTTATTCGTTCCTGGGATGTGGGCATCGCTGGCAAGGATGGCATTCATTGCCCATCCCTAGTCGCCACGGAAACGTGGTAAGCTGCCTTAAACAACGGAGTGCCTCGCTGGGCCATTTAAGTGGGATGTTAAGAGCCAACCACATCGCTGTGGGTCTGGAGTCACCTGTAGGCCAGACCAGGTAAGGGCGGCAGAGTTCCTTCCCCAAAGGGTGTTAGTGAACCGGGGGGTTGGGCTTTTACAACAATCATGGTCACCATTACGGACACTAGTTCTTAATCCCAGATTTATTTAATTCACTGAATTTCAATTCCCTCAGCTGCCCTGGGAGATCTGAACTCATGTCTCTGGATTACTGGTCCAGTCAAACTCGAAACCAAATCTAGCTCACTGGCAGCGCGTTGTGCATTTAAGACATGTTTAAAAAACCTCATACTCCTGGAAGGAAACACACACACACACACTTGCAGGTTTTCTGGCCGTCCCTTTGATCACAGCCTGACCCGAGGAACCACCAACCGAGCCTCCCTACCCGCGGATAATACGGTCTCTGCCACAACAGCCAACCATAACATGGTCCTTTCAATAAACGAACAACAAACCCACTCACGCATCAAACTCACTGCGAGCCAACGTTCACCTTCCAATCAGCAAGATTTGGTTTCAAGTTTCATAATTAATCTGAAGGACAATTCCAAATATTCCACCTTTGGGCTGCCATTTGAAAAAAAGACTTGAATTTATATCGCTCCTTTCATGACCACCCGACTACCCAAAGTGTTTGCGGGGTTCAGGCACAGCGGAGGAGAGAGAAGATCGGGGCGGAGGAGCGGCGAATGGGAGGGTATGGGGCCCAGGAGAGGCGAGGGCCCAGGGGCAGCACGATATGTGGGCGCACTGGGTCCGTGCAGCAGAGCAGGTCTCCAGTCGTCCTGGTTAACCCTTGCCCCTGGACCAAGACCTCGCTCTGTCAAGCCCCGTGTGGTGGCTGGTGTACAACGGTCACCCCACGTTAAAACAATCCACCCACCGGGATCTTCCACCCCTGGAGTTCAGGATCTGGAATATAGGTCCTTCATTGAAACCTCTGAACTCATCCCTTGGTGTGGGAGCAAGTGGTCCTCGTTCCATGATGACTCGTCCAGTAACCACTATTTACCGTACCCCACATTACATGATTAATACGGGTTCATATTTACTTTATTTTTTATTTTTTATTTTTTTAAAAAGGAAAGTGAATTGACAGCAGTTCTTGGAACCGTGCAGGGGGGGGGTCGGAGAGTCAGGACGTCCCGAATTGGGGCCGATGTTCACCACTCATTTCCCAGTACGTGCTCCTGAGGCCTTGTACACCCAGACCGTGCACACCCAGGCCTCGTGCACACCCAGGCCTCGTGCACACCCAGGCCTCGTGCACACCCAGGCCGCCTACAGTCAGATCCTTGGATTGTCTACCAACCTTTTTCAGGATCACAAATTCATTCTCCAGTGCCGTACGCGTGTTAATCTCGTCCTCATACTTCCCTTTGAAGTCTTCGACCATTTGGTGTGTCTGTGCGATCTGCACCTTCAGCTTTTCCTTCTCCCTCTCCAGGTCGATCAACTGTTGCCTCAGTTTGTTGCAGAACAAATTGACGATTTTGTCGGCGTTTGACTTGTACGTGTCGGTCTGCTGCAGAAGGTCCCATCGTGTTTCCAGCACCTTGTTCTCCTGCTCTAACTTACGGACCTGGCGACACAAAGCGGGAGAAAAATAATCACCCAAAGGTGGTTAACCCTTCATTGCCCGTCAAAGGGGCACATCAAGTTACTCGGTCATCTCAAACCCACTGGACGGAAGCCTTTGGCTGTGACCTCGGCTTCGAGGCAGGACACGATCCAGGCACACCCAGCAAAGGCCCCTCATTAACATCTGGGGAATTGTGCAAAAGTTGGAAGAGTCACAGACTGAGGTAGTCACACAATGTGAGAGCTGTGGCTCAGTGGGCAGCACTCTTGTCTGAGTCAGAAGGTTGTGGGTTCGAACCCCACTCCGGAGACTCGAGCACAAAATAATCTAGGCTGACACTCCCGGTACAGTACTGAGGGAGTGCTGCACTGTCGGAGGGGCAGTACTGAGGGAGCGCCGCACTGTCGGAGGGGGCAGTCTTTCAGATGAGACATTAAACAGAGGTTCCATCTGCTCTCATATGGTTGTAAAAGATCCCACGGCCACTATTTGACTAAGAGCAGGGGAGTTATCCCCGGTGTCCTGGCCAATATTTATCCCTCGAACAACATCACTGAAATAGATTGTCTCGTCATCAGGATGTTGCTGTGTGTGGGAGCTTGCGGTGTGCAAATTGGCTGCCGTGTTTCCCACATTACAACAGTGAAAGAAAGACTTGCATTTATCATCATCAGCACCATAGGCTGTCCCTCAGAATCAAGGAAGACTTGCCTCCACTCCTGCAGTGAGTCCTTAGGTGACTGAACAGTCCAATACGGGAATTACAGTCTCTGTCACAGGTGGGACACAGTAGTTGAGGGAAGGGGAGGGTGGGACAGGTTTGCCGCACACTCCTTCCGCTGCCTGCGCTTGGTTTCTGCATGCTCTCAGCGATGAAACATAGAAAATAGGTGCAGGAGTAGGCCATTCAGCCCTTCGAGCCTGCATCACCATTCAATGAGTTCATGGCTGAACATGCAACTTCAGTACCCCATTCCTGCTTTCTCACCATACCCCTTGATCCCCCAAGTAGTAAGGACTACATCTAACTCCTTTTTGAATATATTTAGTGAATTGGCCTCAACAACTTTCTGTGGTAGAGAATTCCACAGGTTCACCACTCTCTGGGTGAAGACGTTTCTCCTCATCTCGGTCCTAAATGGCTTACCCCTTATCCTTAGACTGTGACCTCTGGTTCTGGACTTCCCCAACATTGGGAACATTATTCCTGCATCTAATCTGTCTAAACCCGTCAGAATTTTAAACGTTTCTATGAGATCCCCTCTCATTCTTCTGAACTCCAGTGAATACAAGCCCAGTTGATCCAGTCTTTCTTGATATGTCAGTCCCGCCATCCCAGGAATCAGTCTGGTCAACCCAGATGTCAGTGGGGATGTTGCATTTTATCAAGGAAGCTTTGAGGGTGTCCTTGTAACGTTTTCTCTTCCCACCTGGGGCTCACTTGCCGTGTCAAAGCCCCCCAAGTAGAGCACTTGTTTTTGGAATCCCGTGTCGGACATACGGACAATGTGGCCTGCCCAGCGGAGCTCAGCGAGTGTGGTCAGTGCTTCGATGCTGGGGATGTTGGCCTGAGCGAGAACACTGATGTTGGTGCGTCTATCCGGTCAATGGATTTGCAGGATCTTGTGGAGGCAGCGCTGGGCGGAATCTGCATTGCGACTCTGGGAGGAGCTCTTCAGCCACTGGGAGGAGGCGATTGAGGAGGATTCTTGCGATGACTTTCCCTGTGGTCGACAGCAGGGAGATTCCTCTGCAGTTAACGCAGTCGGACTGGTCACCTTTCCTGAAGCTGTTTCACGATTACGGCCTCTCTGAGATCCCCAGCATGCTCTCCTCCAGATAAGAGAAATGAGGTCATGGATCCACATCAATAGTGCTTTAGTGCTTCGGTGGGGATTCTATCTGCTCCCGATACCTTGTTGTCCATCAGTTGTTGGATGGCCTTTTCTACCTCGTGCCGGGCTGGGGTTGGGCTGAGGTGGAGGCGGGTAGCATGCTGCGGGATGGAGTCGAGGACACTCACGTCGAAGACAGAGTCTTGGTTAGGGAGATCTTCGAAGTGATCCTTCCAGTGGGCCCTGACTGCCTCCCTGTCCTTGATAAGCACCTCTCCGTTCTTGGCCAGCAGTGGGGTAGGACCTTGGGTGCTTGGACTGTAGGTGGTCTTGACTGTGTTAAAGGACCCTCGCATGTCGTGGTTGTCGGCTAGTTGCTGGATGTCCTGCACTTTCTCCACCCACCATCTATTCTTTAGGTTGGGAGTTTTGTGTTGTACCTCGATCTTCAGGCGCCTTTAGAGCTGCTTTCTTGTCCTCGAGTTGTGTTGCTGCTCCCAGTTCAAGAATGCCTTGCGCCTTATTAGCTCCTGGATCTCCTGGTTGTTCTCATCGAACCAGTCTTGGTGTTTCCTGGTCGAGTGACCGAGCGTCTCTTCGCAGGTGCTAATAGGGAGGTCGTGAGGGCAGACCACTGCGGACACTCTGTGTCTCGGGGTCACTGGGAGTCGGCAGGATGGTTGTGAGACGCTGGCTGAATAGGGCTTTCTTAGCAGGGTCTTTGAGTGCTCCAGCATTAATTTTCCTGCGGCATGTTTCTGTTGCCGTCGCTGTTTTGGGGCTACATTGATGGAGATGATGGAGCGGATTAGACGGTGGTCCGTCCAGCAGTCGGCAGCTCCTGTCATGGCGCGGGTGATGCGTACGTCCTTGTGGTCCCTCGCTCGGGCGATGACGTAGTTGAGCAGATGCCAGTGCTTGGAGCGGGCGGGTAAGTGGAGCCGAGTCCACGGCCAGATCAGCCATGATCTTGTTGAATGGCGGAGCAGGCTCGAGGGGCTAGATGGCCTGCTCCTGTTCCTAATTCTTATGTTCTTGGAGCGAGGGTGTTGCATTTATATAGCGCCTTTCATGACCGCCCGACGTCTCAAAGCGCTTTACAGCCAATGAAGTACTTTGAGTGTAGTCACTGTTGCAATGTGGGAAACGCGCAGTGACTACACATCAAGCAGTAATTGGCTGTAAGGCGCTCGGAGGTGGGGAGCAGTGCACTCAGGAAAACTGGCGTCCTGGTAAAGAAGCTGGTGGTTCACGGAGCTCCGAGCCACACGGTAGGGCCAGGGCCACTCGCCCTGCTTGCCGTTGCTATACCTTTGCAGACCAGTAGATGTCAGTGACGGTTCAGGTGTGTCCACAATGACTGGTTTCTGTTTGACGTGACAGGCTATGCAGCCGGTATCCTGGGGCATTTAGCTTCATACCAACAGTTCAATAACCCCCTCCCTGCTGGATGCCCATCAATTAACCGAGAGAGAGTGCAGAGGACATTTACCAGGATGTTGCCAGGACTGGAGGAAAGATTGGATAGGCTGGGGTTGTTTTCTTTGGAACCGAGGAGGCTGAGGGGAGACCTTATTGAGGTGTATAGAATTATGAGGGGCCTGGATAGAGTGGATAGGAAGGACCTGTTTCCCTTAACAGCCAGGGGGCATAGATTTAAAGTAATTGGGGGGGGGGGGGAGGTTTAGAGGGGATTTGAGGGGAACTTTCTTCACCCAGAGGGTGGTGGGGGTCTGGAACTCACGGCCTGAAAGGGTGGTAGAGGCAGAAACCTTCATCTCATTTAAAAAGTACCTGGATGTGTATCTGAAGTGCTGTAACCTACAGGGCTACGGACCGAGAGCGGGAAAGTGGGATTAGGCTGGGTAGCTGTTGGTCAGCCGGTGCGGACACGATGGGCTGAATAGCCTCCTTCCATGGTGTAAATTTCTGTGATTCTATGAACCTCTTTCAGCCCCACAACCCCCCCCCCCGAGATCTCTGCGCTCCTCCAATTCTGCCCTCTTAAGCATCTCCGATTTAATCGCTCTACCATTGCCGGCCGTGCCTTCAGCTGTCTGGGCCCCAAGGTCTGGAACTCCCTCCCTAAACCTCTCCGCCTCTCCGCCTCTTCTCTTTCAGGAACCTCCTTAAAACCTACCTCTTTGACCAATCTTCTGGTCACCTGCCCCAATATCTCCTCCTTTGGCTGGGGTCCAGTTTTGCTCCTGTGAAGTGCCTTAGGATGTTTGACAACTTTAAATGGGCTGTATAAACTTTAAATGGGCTGTATAAACACAGGTTGTTGATGAACACAGTAACTGTCACTGGGCTACAGGTTCCACGGTCGACAGGTGCTGTCGCCCGAAGAACCTCTTGCTATGCTGTAATATCCCTCCTAAGCAGTGATTGTGGGCAGGCTATTTGACCTGGGAGGCATCACAATTACAGTACAGTAGGCACCTCAAGTCGCTGGAGAAATACCACCAACGATGTATCCGCAAGATCCTACAAACCCCCTGGGAGGAAGACGCACCAACATTAGCATCCTCGACCTGGCCAACATCCCCGGCATCGAAGCACTGACCACACTCGATCAGCTCCGCTGGGCAGGCCACATAGTTCGCCTGTCAGACACGAGACTCCCAAAGCAAGCGCTCTACTCGGAACTCCTTCACGGCAAATGAGCCAAAGGTGGGCAGAGGAAACGTTACAAGGACACCCTCAAAGCCTCCCTGATAAAGTGCAATATCCCCACTGACACCTGGGAGTCCCTAACCAAAGACCGCCCTAAGTGGAGGAAGTGCATCCAGGAGGGCGCTGAGAACCTCGAGTCTCGTCGCCGAGAGCATGCAGCAACCAAGCGCAGGCAGCGGAAGGAGCGTGCGGCAAACCAGTCCCACCCTCCCCTTCCCTCAACCACTGTCTGTCCCACCTGTGACAGGGACTGTGGCTCCCGTATTGGACTGTTCAGTCACCTGAGGACTCACTTTTAGAGTGGAAGCAAGTCTTCCTCGATTCCGAGGCACTGCCTATGATGATGATGATGATGAGACCATGGGAGGTATCACAATTACACCCAAATCTAACGTCCTGCTGCAATTATATAGTTCCCTGGTGAGACCACACCTGGAGTATTGTGTACAGTGTCAGTCTCCTTACCTAAGGAAGGATATACTTGCCATAGAGGGAGTGCAATGAAGGTTCACCAGACTGATTCCTGGGATGGGGGGGATGTCCTATGAGGAGAGATTGAGCAGACTAGGCCGATATTCTCTGGAGTTTAGAAGAATGAGAGGTGATCTCATTGAAACATACAACATTCTCACAGGGCTTGACAGGGTAGATGCAGGGAGGGTATTTCCCCCGGGGCTGGGGGAGTCTAGAACCAGGGGTCACAGTCTCAGGATAAGGGGTTGACCATTTAGGACTGAGATGAGGAGAAATTTCTTCACTCAGAGGGTGGTGAATCTCTGGAATTCTCTGCCCCAGAGGGCTGTGGAGGCTCAGTCTTTGAGTATATTCAAGACAGAGATCGCTAGATTGTTGGATATCAAGGGATATGGGGATAGTGCGAGTTGAGGTCGGAGATCAGCCGTGATCTCATTGAATGGCGGGGCAGGCTCGAGGGGCCGAATGGCCGACTCCTGCTCCTATTTCTTGTTCTTATCTGTGATGCTGATGACTGCACATGCACACACTCTCCAGCAGGGGTCAAAAGAACATAGGAACATAAGAAATAGGAGCAGGAGTCGGCCATTCGGCCCCTCGAGCCTGCTCCGCCATTCAATAAGATCATGGCTCCACTTCCCCACCCGCTCCCCATATCCCTTATCGCTCAAAAATCTGTCTATCTCCGCCTTAAATTTATTCAATGTCCCAGCTTCCACAGCTCTCTGGGGCAGAGAATTCTACAGATTTACAACCCTCCGAGAGAAGACATTTCTCCTCATCTCAGTTTTAAATGGGCGACCCCTTATTCTAAGACTATGACCTCTCGTTTTAGTTTCCCCTATGAGTGAAAATATCCTCTTTGCATCTACCTTGTCGAGCCCCCTCATTATCTTATGTTTCAATAAGATAGAAACATAGAAACAGAAAAAAGGTGCAGGAGTAGGCCATTCGGCCCTTCGAGCCTGCACCACCATTCAATAAGATCATGGCTGATCATTCCCTCAGTACCCCTTTCCTGCTTTCTCTCCATACCCCTTGATCCCTTTAGCTGAAAGGGCCATATCTAACTCTCTCTTGAATATATCCAATGAACTGGCATCAACAACTCTCTGCGGTAGGGAATTTCACAGGTTAACAACTCTCTGAGTGAAGAAGTTTCTCCTCATCTCAGTCCTAAATGGTCTACCCCTTATCCCAAGACTGTGTCCTCTGGTTCTGGAATTCCCCAACATCGGGAACATTCTACCCGCATCTAACCTGTCCCGTCCCGTCAGAATTTTATGTTTCTATGAGATCCCCTCTCATCCTGCTAAACTCCAATGTATAAAGGCCCAGTTGATCCAGTCTCTCCTCATATGTCAGTCCAGCCATCCCGGGAATCAGCCTGGTGAACCTTCGCTGCACTCCCTCAATAGCAAGAATGTCCTTCCTCAGATTAGGAGACCAAAACTGAACACAATATTCCAGGTGAGGCCTCACCAAGGCCCTGTACAACTGCAGTAAGACCTCCCTGCTCCTATACTCAAATCCCCTAGCTATGAAGGTCAACATACCATTTGCCTTTTTCACCGCCTGCTGTACCTGCGTGCCAACTTTCAATGACTGATGAACCATGACACCCAGGTCTCGTTGCACCTCCCCTTTTCCTAATCTGCCACCATTCAGATAATATTCTGTCTTCACGTTTTTACCCCCAAAGTGGATAACCTCACATTTATCCACATTATACTGCATCTGCCATGCATTTGCCCACTCACCTAACCAAGACACCCTGCAGCCTCTTAGCATCCTCCTCACACTGCCACCCAGTTTAGTGTCATCTGCAAACTTGGAGATATTACATCAATGATTTAGATGATGGAATTGAGTGTATGTTATAAATAGCTGGGGTCCCAGCACTGAGCCCTGCGGTACCCCACTAGTCACTGCCTGCCATTCCGAAAAGTACCCGTTTATCTTGACTCTCTGCTTCCTGTCTGCCAACCAGTTTTCTATCCATGTCAGTACATTACCCCCCTCACCTGTGCTTTGATGTTGCACACCAATCTCGTGTGGGACCTTGTCAAAAGCCTTTTGAAAGTCCAAATACACCACATCCACTGGTTCTCCCTTGTCCACTCTACTAGTGACATCCTCAAAAAATTCCAGAAAATTGTCAAGCATGATTTCCCTTTCATAAATCCATGCTGACTGAATCCATTCTTCTGAACTCCAATGTGTATAGGCCCAACCTACTCAACCTATCCTCATAAGTCAACCTCCTCATCTCTGGAATCAACTTAGCGAACCTTCTCTGAACAGCCTCCAATGCAAGTATATCCTTCCTTAAATACGGAGACCAAAACTGCACGCAGTATTCCAGGTGTGGCCTCACCAATACCCTGTACAGTTGTAGCAGGACTTCTCTGCTTTTATACTCCATCCCCTTTGCAATAAAGACCATTTGCCTTCCTGATCACTTGCTGTACCTGCATGCTATCCTTTTGTGTTTCATGCACAAGGACCCCCAGGTCCCTCGGTACTGCAACACTTTAGAATTTAAATGTAGAAAAATTGCATTTTGTTTTTCTATTATTTCTGCCAAAGTGGACAACCTCACATTTTCCCACATTATACTCTATCTGCCAAATTTTTACCCACTCACTTAGCCTGTCTGTATCCCTTTGTAGATGTTTTGTGTCCTCCTCACAATTTACTTTCCCATCCATCTTTGTATCATCAGCAAACTTGGTTACATGACACTCGGTCCCTTCATCCAAGTCATTAATATAGGTTGTAAATAGTTGGGGTCCCAGCACCGATCCCTGCGGCACCCCACTAGTTACCGTTTGCCAACCCAAAAATGAACCATTTACTCTCAAATGACTCTCTGTTTTCTGTTAGTTAGCCAATCCTCTATCCGTGTTAATATATTACCCCCAACCCCGTGAACTTTTAACTTGTGCAGTAACCTTTTATGTGGCACCTTGTCAAATGCCTTCTGGAAATCCAAATACACCACATCCACTGATTCCCCTTTATCCACCCTGTTCATTACATCCTCAAAGAACTCCAGCAAATTTGTCAAATATGATTTCCCTTTCATTAAACCACGCTGACTCCAGGTTCCCCCTGGAGTCCGGCCCGGTTCTCCCTGGAGTCTGGCCCGGTTCCCCCTGGAGTCCAGGCTGATGTGGCCCTGGTCAGCGGTGGAACTGCTTGAATGGGACTCACCATCAAAATCCCAGAAACAGATTGTCTGGTCATGATCACATTGGGATCTTGCCGTGCGCAAATTGGCTGCCGCTTAAAAATACCTTATTGGCTGTAAAGCGCTTTGGGACGTCCTGAGGTCATGAAAGGCGCTATAGAAATGCAGGTCCTTTTTCAGCGTCTAAGTAAAATAGGGAGTGTTACATAGAACATGCAGCACAGACAGGCAATTGGGCCCAACTAGTCTGTGCCGGGGTTTATTCTCCACACAGCCTCCTCCTATTCCCTCTACCTCACCACAGCTCTCCACCGTATCTTACTATCCCCTATTCTATCATGTACTTTTGAAAGCAACTAACCTACTTCCTGGTGAGCTGGGAGGTTTGCCACAGGTGTAGCTAGCCACTGAGGCAGGCAGAAAGCAGGAAACTATAGACCAGTTAGCCCAACATCTGTCGTTGGGAAAATGCTGGAGTCCATTATTAAGGAAATTGTAGCAGGACATTTGGAAAAGCAAAATTCAATCAATCAATCAGAATCAGCATGGTTTGACAAATTTGCTGAAGTTCTTTGAGCATGTAATGAACAGGGTGGATAAAGGGGAACCAGTGGAGGGGGGGGGGGGCCCAGGGTTGGGGGGGGGGGGGTCCAGGGTTGGGGGGTCCAGGGTTGGGGGGGGGGGGGTCCAGGGTTGGGGGGGGGGGGGTCCAGGGTTGGGGGGGGGGGGGGGGTCCAGGGTTGGGGGGGGGGGGGGGGTCCAGGGTTGGGGGGGGTCCGGTGGGTCCAGGGTTGGGGGGGGGGTCCGGGGTTTGGGGGTCCGGTGTTGGGGGGGGGTCCGGTGTTGGGGGGGGTCCGGTGTTGGGGGGGGTCCGGGGTTTGGAGGGTCCAGTGTTGGGGGGGGGGGGGTCCGGTGTTGGGGGGGGGGGGGGTCCGGTGTTGGGGGGGGGGTCCGGTGTTGGGGGGGGGGGTCCGGTGTTGGGGGGGGGTCCGGTGTTGGGGGGGGGGGTCCGGTGTTGGGGGGGGGGTCCGGTGTTGGGGGGGGGGGTCCGGTGTTGGGGGGGGGGGTCCGGTGTTGGGGGGGGGGTCCGGTGTTGGGGGGGGGGGGTCCGGTGTTGGGGGGGGGGGTCCGGTGTTGGGGGGGGGGGTCCGGTGTTGGGGGGGGTCCGGTGTTGGGGGGGGGTCCGGTGTTGGGGGGGGGGTCCGGTGTTGGGGGTCCAGGGTTTGGAGGGTCCGGTGTTGGGGGGGTCCAGTGTTGGGGGGGTTCCGGGGTTTGGAGGGTCCGGTGTTGGGGGGGTTCCGGGGTTTGGAGGGTCCGGTGTTAGGGGGGGGTCCGGTGTTGGGGGGGGGTCCAGGGTTTGGGGGTCCGGTGTTGGGGGGGTTCCGGGGTTTGGAGGGTCCGGTGTTGGGGGGGGGGGTCCGGTGTTGGGGGGGGGGGTCCGGTGTTGGGGGGGGGGGGGTCCGGTGTTTGGAGGGTCCGGTGTTGGGGGGTCCAGGGTTTGGAGGGTCCGGTGTTGGGGGGGTTCCAGGGTTTGGAGGGTCCGGTGTTGGGGGGGGGTCCGGTGTTGGGGGGGGGGGGTCCAGGGTTTGGGGGTCCGGTGTTGGGGGGGTTCCAGGGTTTGGAGGGTCCGGTGTTGGGGGGGGGGGTCCTGTGTTGGGGGGGGGGGGTCCTGTGTTGGGGGGGTTCCGGGGTTTGGAGGGTCCGGTGTTGGGGGGTCCAGGGTCCGGAGTGTGGGCTCAGCCCCCCTCACTCACCTTGCCGATCACATCAGAGAACTTGTTGTTGAGCCCCTTGATCTCCTCCTTCTCCTGGGTCCGCAGGGCGCGGCGCTCCGGGTTGATGTCCACCTTGGGCGGGTCTCGGAGCAGCGCCGAGGCGCTGGCGCTGACCGGGAAGGAGCGGGGGGCGGTGCGGTAGCTGCCGACCTTCTGCAGGGAGCGGGCGCTGTAGCCGGGGCGTTGCGGGTACATGGTCCCGGCCTGAGCTCACTCTCCGCCTGTGTCCCCGGAGCCCCGCGCCTGGCCCTTTAAACACATCGGCCCCGCCTCCCCTCGCCTCCCATTGGAGGCCGCCAGGGGCGTGGCCTCATTATAATCATACCTTTCACATTATAATGAGCCTTAAGGAGTCGCGGTGCGCTGCGATTGGAGGATACAGCCGCCAATCACAGCCTCCCGCTCCCACCAAATATAATCAGAGTATTTCACCTGAGACACAGAGTGTGAGAGGGAGAGGGAGACTGAGTGAGTGAGTGAGGGAGAGGGAGAGGGAGACTGAGTGAGTGAGTGAGGGAGAGGGAGAGAGACTGAGAGACAGAGAGGGAGAGGGAGACAGAGAGAGAGTGTGAGAGGGAGAGAGAGAGAGAGAGAGTGTGAGAGGGAGAGAGAGAGAGAGAGAGAGTGAGAGACAGACAGACAGAGTGTGAGAGGGAGAGGGAGACTGAGTGAGTGAGAGAGGGAGAGGGAGAGGGAGACTGAGTGAGTGAGTGAGGGAGAGAGACTGAGAGACAGAGAGGGAGAGGGAGACAGAGAGAGAGTGTGAGAGGGAGAGAGAGAGAGAGTGTGAGAGGGAGAGAGAGAGAGTGAGAGACAGACAGAGTGTGAGAGGGAGAGGGAGACTGAGTGAGTGAGAGAGGGAGAGGGAGAGGGAGACTGAGTGAGTGAGAGAGACAGAGAGGGTGAGGGAGAGAGAGGGAGAGAGAGGGAGAAGGAGAGAGACAGAGTGTGAGAGGGAGAGGGAGAGGGAGACTGAGTCTGAGTGAGTGAGAGAGGGAGAGGGAGAGGGAGAGGGAGACTGAGTGAGTGAGAGAGACAGAGAGGGTGAGGGAGAGAGAGGGAGAGAGAGGGAGAAGGAGAGAGACAGAGTGTGAGAGGGAGAGGGAGTGAGAGAGAGAGAAGGAGACAGACGGAGAGAAGGGACAGTAATTTCTCAGAGACAGCGAGAGTTGCCGAGCGGACCATGGATGCAGCCAAGGGCACCTTTACCAGAACCAACTCCATCTTCGCGCGTACCCCCAGCTCCAGCAGCCTGGCCGGGGGGCTCCAGAGGCGGCTGAGCAGTACCCGGAGTCTGCAGGGTGATTTCGGCAGGGCTCCCAGGGTGGCCTCCCACAGCCCGGGCAGCGTGTCCGGCATGGGCAGGATGGGGCCATCATTCTCCTCCGTCAACCAGCAGGATGAGCTGCAGGGGCTCAACAAGCGGCTGGCCAGTTACCTGAACAAGGTGAAGAGCTTGGAAAGTGCCAACAGGGAGCTGGAGGGCAGGATCCAGAGCTTCCTGGCCAAGAGGGGCAACCTTGCCCGGGACTGGACCTCGTACGAGAGGCCGGTGTTGGATATTTGCAAACAGGTGAGTCCTCAAACTGCCCTTGTTTGATGTTTACTTATTTTAAGTCTATTCAGAAAGGAAGAACTATTTTCTAGAATTTGCATTTATATAGCGTCTTGCGCGTCCACCAGACGTCCCAAAGAGCTTTCCAGCCAATGAAGTACTTTTGGAGTGTAGTCACTGTTGTAATGTGGGAAACGCAGCGGCCAATTTGCGCACAGCAAGCTCCCACACACAGCAATGTGATAATGACCAGATAATCTGTGTTTGTTATGTTGATTGAGGGATAAATATTGGCCCCAGGACACCGGGGATAACTCTCCCGCTCTTCTTCGAAATAGTGCCATGGGATCTTTTACATCCACCTACGAGGGCAGACGGGGCCTCGGTTTAAAGCCTCATCTGAGAGACGGCCCCTCCGACAGTGCAGCAGTCCCTCAGTACTGCCCCTCCGACAGTGCAGCAGTCCCTCAGTACTGCCCCTCCGACAGTGCGGCACTCCCTCAGTACTGCCCCTCCGACAGTGCAGCAGTCCCTCAGTACTGCCCCTCCGACAGTGCAGCAGTCCCTCAGTACTGCCCCTCCGACAGTGCAGCAGTCCCTCAGTACTGCCCCTCCGACAGTGCAGCACTCCCTCAGTACTGCCCCTCCGACAGTGCATCACTCCCTCAGTACTGCCCCTCCGACAGTGCAGCAGTCCCTCAGTACTGTCCCTCCGACAGTGCGGCACTCCCTCAGTACTGCCCCTCCGACAGTGCGGCGCTCCCTCAGTACTGCCCCTCCGACAGTGCGGCGCTCCCTCAGTACTGCCCCTCCGACAGTGCAGCACTCCCACTGCACCGGGAGCGTCAGCTGAGATTTTTGTGCTCAAGTCGCTGGAGTGGGACTTGAACCCACAACCTTCTGACTCTGAGGCGAGATTGCTACCCACTGAGCTACAGATTGTTTCATCAACTAGTCAAGTAGTCGACCATTTAGGACTGAGATGAGGAGAAACTTCTTCACTCACAGGGCGGTGAATCTTTGGAATTCTCTACCCCAGAGGGCTGTGGAGGCTCAGTCTTTGAGTATATTCAAGACACAGATCGACAGATTGTTGGATATTAAGGGAATCGAGGGATATGGGGATCGGGCGGGAAAGGGGTACTGAGGTTAATGATCAGCCGTGGTCTCATTGAATGGTGGTGCAGGCTCGAGGGGCCGAATGGCTGAATTCTGCTCTTAATTCTGGTGTTCTTCATACACATCACATGTAATCCTCCAGCTGTCACATTTTGCAACGGAAGCCAGTAATCAAAGCTGGCTACTGCTGGCCCCAGTAACTCAAAGCTGGTTACTGCTGGCCCCAGTAACTCAGTGCTGGTTACTGCTGGCCCCAGTAACTCAAAGCTGGTTACTGCTGGCCCCAGTAACTCAAAGCTGGTTGCTGCTGGCCCCAGTAACTCAGTGCTGGTTACTGCTGGCCCCAGTAACTCAGTGCTGGTTACTGCTGCCCCAGTAACTCAGTGCTGGTTACTGCTGGCCCCAGTAACTCAGTGCTGGTTACTACTGCCCCAGTAACTCAATGCTGGTTACTGCTGCCCCAGTAACTCAATGCTGGTTACTGCTGGCCCCAGTAACTCAGTGCTGGTTATTGCTGGCCCCAGTAACTCAGTGCTGGTTACTGCTGGCCCCAGTAACTCAGTGCTGGTTACTGCTGGCCCCAGTAACTCAGTGCTGGTTACTGCTGGCCCCAGTAACTCAATGCTGGTTACTGCTGGCCCCAGTAACTCAGTGCTGGTTATTGCTGGCCCCAGTAACTCAGTGCTGGTTACTGCTGGCCCCAGTAATTCAATGCTGGTTACTGCTGGCCCCAGTAATTCAATGCTGGTTACTGCTGGCCCCAGTAACTCAGTGCTGGTTATTGCTGGCCCCAGTAATTCAATGCTGGTTACTGCTGACCTGGAGCTTAAACTGACCAGCACTTTACAATTTCCACAATTCCGTGCACCAACCCCCAGAACCAGAATCTGTGTTAAATTAACAACCACTAGACTTTTTCTAACATTAAAGGCACATTGATTGAATAATTGTGTGGTCCATCACTCTGTGCTTGTTGTGGGCTGGATGTCAGAAATACCTTGGTATCATAGAATAGAATCACAGAATATTACAGCACCGAAGAAGGCCATTCGGCCCATCGAGCCTGTGCTGGCTCTTTGGAAGATCGACCAGTCACCCCCCCCCCGCCCCCTCCCTCCCCTCCCCCCACCTTTCCCCATATTCTGGCAACTTTTTCCTCTTGTCCTAAGTATCCAATTCCCTTGTGAAGGCTGCTATCGAATCTGTGCCCACCGCCCTCTTAGACAGCGGGTTCCAGATCCTCACTAAAGAGGTCTTTGCTCACATCGCCAATCTGCGCCCTCCGGTTATCGACCCTTCAACCATTGGAAGCAGTTTCTGTTGATTTATTTACTCTGTCTAAAGCCTTCAGATTTTAAACACTCGAGCAAATCTCCTTAACCTTCCTTGCTACCAAGGGGAACATCCCTAACTTCTCCAGTCTATCCACGGAACAGTAATCCCTCTTCCCTGGAACCATTCGAGTAAACGACCTCTGCACCCTCTCCAAAGCCTGCAGTCCTTCCCAAAGCGAGGTGTCCCGAATTGGACACAATACTCCAGCTGGGGCTGAATTAATTTAACTTCCAAGCTTTTGTGCTGCATGCCTGTATTTATAAAGCCCAGGTTCCCGCCTGCTTTGTTCATTGTTTATTGTACAGCCACCAGTGTTTGGTTTGTCAGGGCAGCGCCGACAGGGAGTCTAACTCCTTCCTGTGATGAAGGGCACACACTTATTTCATTAACAAATGTGCTGTATTTGCATCAACCAATCCGGTTTTCCTGTGCAGGTCCAGGATACAAACATGGATAATGCCGGACTGACATTGCAGCTGGACAACAGTGAGCTGGCGTCTGATGATTTCAAAGTGAAGTGAGTGTGTGGCCGGGCTGGGGGGTGGTGCCAACTGGGCAAAGCGTTAGCCCCACCCGGGGCCTCTTGGCCAGGACTCCTGATCGCTGTCCAGTGATCCCCTGCAACCCCTCGCCGGGGACTACAGCAGTGTGGGTGCTGTGGTCTCTCCTTACAACATCACTGACACAGCACACACACACTCAGCGGCTCTTCACCAGAAACTGTCATCCTGTGACCTGACCACAGCACGCTTCCATTATTTACATCAGTAGTTGCAGTACCTCCACCAGGGGGCGCTCTAGTCCACTAGGGGGCGCTCTACTCCACCAGGGGGCGCTGTGCTCTAGTCCACTAGGGGGAGCATTAGTCCACTAGGGGGAGCTCTACTCCACCAGGGGGAGTTCTAGTCCACGGAGTTCTACTCCACCAGGGGGCGCTCTACTCCACCAGGGGGAGCTCTACTCCACCAGGGGGCGCTGCGCTCTAGTCCACTATGGGGAGCTCTACTCCACCAGGGGGAGCTCTACTCCACCAGGGGGAGCACTAGTCCACTAGGGGGAGCTATACTCCACCAGGGGGCGCTCTACTCCACCAGGGGGCGCTCTACTCCACTAGGGGGAGCTCTACTCCACCAGGGGGAGTTCTAGTCCACGGAGTTCTAGTCCACTAGGGGGCGCTCTACTCCACCAGGGGGAGCTCTACTCCACCAGGGGGCGCTCGACTCCACCAGGGGGAGTTCTAGTCCACGGAGTTCTAGTCCACGAGGGGGCGCTCTGCTCCACCAGGGGGAGCTCTACTCCAACAGGGGGCGCTCTACTCCACTAGGGGGAGCTCTACTCCACCAGGGGGCGCTCGACTCCACCAGGGGGAGTTCTAGTCCGCGGAGTTCTAGTCCACTAGGGGGCACTCTACTCCACCAGGGGGAGCTCTACTCCACCAGGGGGCGCTCTACTCCACTAGGGGGAGTTCTAGTCCACTAGGGGGAGTTCTAGTCCACTAGTGGGCGCTCTAGTCCACTAGGGGGCGCTCTATTCCACTAGGGGGAGCTTTCGTCCACCAGAGGGCGCTCTACTCCACCAGGGGGCGCTCTACTCCACCAGGGGGAGTTCTAGTCCACCAGGGGGCGCTCTACTCCACCAGGGGGCGCTATAGTCCACTAGGGGGCGCTTTCGTCCACCAGGGGGGCGCTCTACTCCACCAGGGGGGCGCTCTACTCCACCAGGGGGGAGCTCTATTCCACTAGGGGGCGCTCTACTCCACCAGGGGGAGTTCTAGTCCACTAGGGGGAGCTTTCGTCCACTAGGGGCGCTCTACTCCACTAGGTGGAGCTTTCGTCCACTAGGGGGCGCTCTACTCCACTAAGGGGAGCTCTACTCCACTAAGGGGAGCTCTACTCCACTAGGGGGCGCTCTAGTCCACTAGGGGGAGCTCTACTCCACTAGGGGGCGCTCTAGTCCATTAGGGGGAGCTCTACTCCACTAAGGGGTGCTCTAATCCACTAGGGGGAGCTCTACTCCACTAGGGGGAGCTCTACTCCACTAGGGGGAGTTCTAGTCCACTAGAGGGAGCTTTCGTCCACTAGGGGGCGCTCTACTCCACTAGGGGGCGCTCTACTCCACTAAGGGGAGCTCTACTCCACTAGGGGGCGCTCTAGTCCACTAGGGGGAGCTCTACTCCACTAGGGGGCGCTCTAGTCCATTAGGGGGAGCTCTACTCCACTAAGGGGTGCTCTAATCCACTAGGGCGTGCTCAAGTCCACTGGGGGGGGGTGCCAAGGGCAGGATCAGGTTCAGCTATGAATCCCACCATGGTCGAATATCCACAGCAAGAACAGGCAATGGGGTGAGGCACCAGTGGGGTGAAGGTCAGGGGAATACTGTATTAAGAACATCCTATGAGTGAGAAAGAACTTGCATTTCTATAGCGCCTTTCACAACTTCAGGACATCCCAAAACGCTTTGCAACCAATGAAGTACTGCTTGGAGTGTAGTCACTGTTGTAATGTAGGAAACATGGCAGACAATCTGTGCACAGCAAGCTCCCACACACAGCAATGTGATAATGACCGGATAATCTGTTTTTTTTTAGAGAGACGTGGATTGAGGGATAACTATTAGCCAGGACTCGAGGGAGAACTCACCCGCTCTTCTTCAAATAATGCCGTGGGATCTTATCACCCACCCGCTACCCGTTGGGTTTTACAATATTCCGGCAGCTTCCATGGTCATGTGCCCATGGTCAAGCTCACAAAGCTCCAAATTATTGAATTCAATCTCACAACTGGACAATGGGTGATTGGTGAACCCAAAACTGTTCTCCTCAGAGCAGAGAAGGCTGAGGGGAGATTTAATCGTGAGAATAAAATGATGAGGGGTTTTGATCGAGTGGCTCGGGAGAAACTGTTCCCCGGGGCAGGAGGGTGTGACCAGAGGGACACAGATTGACGATAATCGGCGATAGACCCAGAGGGGGAGAGGGGGAGAATGTGTTTACGCAGCGAGTTGTTGTGAGCGGGAATGCAAGTTCTTTCTCACTCATAGGATGTCCTTAATGCAGTATTCCCCTGACCTTCACCCCACTGGTGCCTCACCCCATCACACCAGTCATTGAAGGTTGGCATGCAGGTACAGCAGGCGGTTAAGAAAGCAAATGGCATGTTGGCCTTCATAGCGAGGGGATTTGAGTACAGGGGCAGGGAGGTGTTGCTACAGTTGTACAGGGCCTTGGTGAGGCCACACCTGGAGTATTGTGTACAGTTTTGGTCTCCTAACTTGAGGAAGGACATTCTTGCTATTGAGGGAGTGCAGCGAAGGTTCACCAGACTGATTCCCGGGATGGGGGGACTGACATATCAAGAAAGACTGGATCAACTGGGCTTGTATTCACTGGAGTTCAGAAGAATGAGAGGGGACCTCATAGAAACGTTTAAAATTATGATGGGTTCAGACAGGTTAGATGCAGGAAGAATGTTCCCAATGTTGGGGAAGTCCAGAACCAGAGGTCACAGTCTAAGGATAAGGGGTAAGCCATTTAGGACCGAGATGAGGAGAAACTTCTTCACCCAGAGAGTGGTGAACCTGTGGAATTCTCTACCACAGAAAGTTGTTGAGGCCAATTCACTAAATATATTCAAAAGGGAGTTAGATGAAGTCCTTGCTACTCGGGGGATCAAGGGGTATGGCGAGAAAGCAGGAATGGGGTACTGAAGTTGCATGTTCAGCCATGAACTCATTGAATGGCGGTGCAGGCTCGAGGGGCCGAATGGCCTACTCCTGCACCTATTTTCTATGTTTCTATGGAACGTGCTGCCTGAAAGGGCGGTGGGAGCAGATTCAGTAACTTTCAAACGAGAATTGGATAAATAGTTGAGAAGGAGAAATGTGCGGGGCTGTGGTGCGAGAGCGGAGTGGGGGGGTAGCAGGGGAGAGGGAGGGAGATGGGAGGGAGCGGGGGGGGAGGGGAGGGGGGGAGGAAGGGAGCAACGGTGGGGGAGCGGGGGATGGGGGAGGGAGCAGCGGGGGAGGGGGGATGGGAGGGGGGAGGGAGCAGCGGGGGAGGGGGAGGGGAGTGGGGGAGAGGAGGGGGAGGGGGGAGGGGAGTGGGGGAGAGGAGTGGGGAGGGAAGTGTGGGAGAGGAGGGGGGAGAGGGGAGCGGAGTGGGGGAGGGGGGAGGAGCAGCGGGGTGGGGAGCGGGGGAGAGGAGGGGGAGGGGGAGGGGTGTGGGGGAGAGGAGGGGGGAGGGGAGCGGGGGAGAGGAGGGGGAGTGGGGGAGGGGGGAGTGTGGGAGAGGAGGGGGAGGGGGAGGGTAGTAGGGGAGAGGAGGGTGGAGGGGAGTGGGGGAGGGGGGAGGGAGCAGCGGGGGAAGGGGGAGGGGAGTGGGGGAGAGGAGGGGGGAGGGGAGAGGGAGCAGCGGGGGAGGGGGGATGGGAGCGGGGGAGAGGAGGGGGAGGGGGAGAGGAGGGGGGAAGGGGGAGGGGAGTGGTTGAGGTGGAGGGGGGAGGGAGCAGCGGGGGAGGGGGAGGGGAGTGGGGGAGAGGAGGGGGGAGGGGAGTGGGGGGGAGAGGGAAGGAGCAGCGGGGGAGGGGGGAGGGGAGCGGGGGAGAGGAGGGGGAGAGGGGAGAGGAGGGGGGAGGGGAGAGGGGAGCAGGGGAGAGGAGGGGGGAGGGGAGAGGGGAGCGGGGGAGAGGAGGGGGAGGGGGAGGGTAGTAGGGGAGAGGAGGGTGGAGGGGAGTGGGGGAGGGGGGAGGGAGCAGCGGGGGAGGGGGGAGGGGAGTGGGGGAGAGGAGGGGGGAGGGAGCAGCGGGGGAGGGGGGATGGGAGTGGGGGAGAGGAGGTGGGAGGGGAGTGGGGGAGGGGGAGGGAACAGCGGAGGAGGGGGAGGGGAGCGGGGGAGAGGAGGAGGGGAGGGGGGAGGGGAGTGGGAGAGAGGAGGGGGAGGGGGGAGCAGGGGGAGTGGGACTGATTGGATCGCTCCCTCACAGAGCCAACACACACACAATGGGCCGAATGGTCTCCTCCTGTGCCAGGTGAATCTATGAGCTGAACTGCTGCCCTGTGAGTGGCGGGACCAGCAGTGGGATCACGGGAGCGAGCTGCAATCCGTGTTGGAGGTTGCTTAGTAACCCGTCCTTCCTGGGTCGGCAGGTGGCAGTCGGAGATGGACTTGAGGCAGTCAGTGGAGCAGGACCTCAATGGGCTGCGTAAGATCCTGGAGGATACCAACATGGGCCGTGTACAGCTGGAGTCGCAGATCGACGCGATGAATGAGGAACTGAGTTACCTCCGCAAGAACCACCAGGAGGTACTGAAAGAACACACATTTATATAGCACCTTTCACCAGCTCGGGACGTCCCACAGCGCCTCACAGCAAATGAACTCCTTTAGAAGTGCCATCACTGCTGTAATGTGGGAAACGGGGCAGCCAATTTGTGCACAGTACGATCACAAAACCAGCAATAAGATAATGACCAAATAACCTGTTTTTGTGATGTTGATTGAGGGATAAATATTGGCCAAGAGACTGGGGATAACTCCCCTGCTCTTATTCGAAATAGTGCCCTGGGATCTTTTACATCCACCTGAGAGAGCAGACAGGGCCTCAGTTTAACATCTCATCCGAAAGAACGCATGTCCGACAGTGCAGCACTCCCTCAGTCCCTGTGATATTGACAGTCTCTCTCTCTCTCTCTCAGTCCCTGTGATGTGGAATCTATATGGGGAAAGCTGCAGAACACCAAAGGGCAAAAAACGTTAGTGGGAGTTGTGTACAGACCTCCAAACAGTAGTAGTGTTGTTGGGGAGGGCATTAAACAGGAAATTAGGGGTGCATGCAATAAAGGTGCAGCAGTTATAATGGGTGACTTTAATATGCATATAGATTGGGCTAACCAAACTGGAAGCAATACGGTGGAGGAGGATTTCCTGGAGTGCATAAGGAATGGTTTTCTAGACCAATATGTCGAGGAACCAACTAGGGGGAGGCCATCTTAGACTGGGTGTTGTGTAATGAGAGAGGATTAATTAGCAATCTCGTTGTGCGAGGCCCCTTGGGGAAGAGTGACCATAATATGGTGGAATTCTACATTAGGATGGAGAATGAAACAGTTAATTCAGAGACCATGGTCCAGAACTTAAAGAAGGGTAACTTTGAAGGTATGAGGCGTGAATTGGCTAGGTTAGATTGGCGAATGATACTTAAGGGGTTGACAGTGGATGGGCAATGGCAGACATTTAGAGACCGCATGGATGAACTACAACAATTGTACATTCCTGTCTGACGTAAAAATAAAAAAGGGAAGGTGGCTCAACCGTGGCTATCAAGGGAAATCAGGGATAGTATTAAAGCCAAGAAAGTGGCATACAAATTGGCCAGAAATAGCAGCGAACCCGGGGACTGGGAGAAATTTAGAACTCAGCAGAGGAAGACAAAGCGTTTGATTAGGGCAGGGAAAATAGAGTACGAGAGGAAGCTTGCAGGGAACATTAAAACGGACTGCAAAAGTTTCTATAGATATGTAAAGAGAAAAAGGTTAGTAAAGACAAACGTAGGTCCCCTGCAGTCAGACTCGGGTGAATTTATAATGGGGAAGAAAGAAATGGCAGACCAATTGAACAAGTACTTTGGTTCTGTCTTCACAAAGGAAGACACAAATAACCTTTTGGATGTACTAGGGGACCGAGGGTCGAGTGAGAACGAGGAATTGAAGGATATCCTAATTAGTCGGGAAATTGTGTTGGGGAAATTGATGGGATTGAAGGCCGATAAATCCCCGGGCCTGATTGTCTGCATCCCAGAGTACTTAAGGAAGTGGCCCGAGAAATAGTGGATGCATTGGTGATCATTTTCCAATAGTCTATCGACTCTGGATCAGTTCCTATGGACTGGAAGGTAGCTAATGTAATACCACTTTTTAAAAAAGTTGGGAGAGAGAAAACGGGTAATTATAGATCGGTTAGCCTGACATCAGTAGTGGGGGAAATGTTGGAATCAATTATTAAAGATGAAATAGCAGCGCATTTGGAAAGCAGTGACAGGATCGGTCCAAGTCAGCATGGATTTATGAAAGGGAAATCATGCTTGACAAATCTTCTGAAATTTTTTGAGGATGTAACGAGTAGAGTGGACAAGGGAGAACCAGTGGATGTGGTGTATTTGGACTTTCAAAAGGCCTTTGACAAGGTCACACATAAGAGATTGGTGTGCAAAATCAAAGCACATGGTATTGGGGGCAATATACTGACGTGGATAGAGAACTGGTTGGCAGACAGGAAACAGAGAGTCGGGATAAACGGGTCCTTTTCAGAATGGCAGGCAGTGACAATGGGGTGCTGCAGGGCTCAGTGCTGGGACCCCAGCTATTTACAATGTATATTAATGATTTAGATGAAGGAATTGAGTGTAATATCTCCAAGTTTGCAGATGACACTAAGCTGGGTGGCGGTGTGAGCTGTGAGGAGGATGCTAAGAGGCTGCAGGGTGACTTGGACAGGTTCGGTGAGTGGGCAAATACATGGCAGATGCAGTATAATGTGGATAAATGTGAGGTTATCCACTTTGGGGGCAAAAACAGGAAGGCAGAATATTATCTGAATGGCGGCAGATTAGGAAAAGGGGAGGTGCAACGAGACCTGGGTGTCATGGTACATCAGTCATTAAAGTTGGCATGCAGGTACAGCAGGCGGTGAAGAAGGCAAATGGTATGTTGGCCTTCATAGCTAGGGGATTTGAGTATTGGAGCAGGGAGGTCTTACTGCAATTTACAGGGCTTTGGTGAGGCCTCACCTGGAATATTGTGTTCAGTTTTGGTCTCCTAATCTGAGGAAGGACGTTCTTGCTATTGAGGGAGTGCAGCGAAGGTTCACCAGACTGATTCCAGGGATGGTAGGACTGACATATGAGGAGAGACTGGATCAACTGGGCCTGTATTCACTGGAGTTTAGAAGGATGAGAGGGGATCTCATAGAAACATATAAGATTCTGACGGGACTGGACAGGTCCCGATGTTGGGGATGTCCAGAACCAGGGGACATAGTCTTAGGATAAGGGGTAAGCCATTTAGGACTGAGATGAGGAGAAACTCAGAGAGTTGTTAACCTGTGGAATTCCCTACCACAGAGAGTTGTTGATGCCAGTTCATTGGATATATTGAAGAGGGAGTTAGATATGGCCCTTCGGCTAAAGGGATCATGGGGTATGGAGAGAAAGCAGGAAAGGGGTACTGAGGGAATGATCAGCCATGATCTTAATGAATGGTGGTGCAGGCTTGAAGGGCAAAATGGCCTACTTCTGCACCTATTTTCTATGTTTCTATGTTTCTCTCTCTCAGTCCCTGTGATATTCACACGCTCTCTCTCTCTCTCTCTCAGTTCCTGTGATATTCACAGTCTCTCTCTCTCTCTCTCTCTCTCTCTCAGTCCCTGTGATATTCACAGTCTCTCTCTCTCTCTCTCAGTCCCTGTGATATTCACACTCTCTCTCTCTCTCTCTCTCTCTCTCAGTCCCTGTGATATTCACAGTCTCTCTCTCTCTCTCTCTCTCTCTCTCTCAGTCCCTGTGATATTCACAGTCTCTCTCGCTCTCTCTCAGTCCCTGTGATATTCACACACTCTCTCTCTCTCTCTCTCTCTCAGTCCCTGTGATATTCACAGTCTCTCTCTCTCTCTCTCTCTCAGTCCCTGTGATATTCACAGACTCTCTCTCTCTCTTTCTCTCAGTCCCTGTGATATTCACAGTCTCTCTCTCTCTCTCTCTCTCAGTCCCTGTGATATTCACAGTCTCTCTCTCTCTCTCAGTCCCTGTGATATTCACAGTCTCTCTCTCTCTCTCTCTCTTAGTCCCTGTGATATTCACAGTCTCTCTCTCTCTCTCTCTCAGTACCTGTGATATTCACAGTCTCTCTCTCTCTCAGTCCCTGTGATATTCACAGTCTCTCTCTCTCTCTCTCTCTCTCAGTCCCTGTGATATTCACAGTCTCTCTCTCTCTCAGTCCCTGTGATATTCACAGTCTCTCTATCTCTCTCTCTCTCTCAGTCCCTGTGATATTCACAGTCTCTCTCTCTCTCTCTCTCAGTCCCTGTGATATTCACAGTCTCTCTCTCTCTCTCTCAGTCCCTGTGATATTCACAATCTCTCTCTCTCTCTCAGTCCCTGTGATATTCACAGTCTCTCTCTCTCTCTCTCTTAGTCCCTGCGATATTCACAGTCTCTCTCTCTCTCTCTCAGTCCCTGAGATATTCACAGTCTCTCTCTCTCTCTCTCTCTCTCTCTCTCAGTCCCTGTGATATTCACAGTCTCTCTCTCTCTCTCTCTCTCTCTCTCTCAGTCCCTGTGATATTCACAGTCTCTCTCTCTCTCTCTCTCTCTCAGTCCCTGTGATATTCACAGTCTCTCTCTCTCTCTCTCTCTCAGTCCCTGTGATATTCACACTCTCTCTCTCTCTCTCTCTCTCTCTCTCTCTCAGTCCCTGTGATATTCACACTCTCTCTCTCTCTCTCTCTCTCTCTCAGTCCCTGTGATATTCACAGTCTCTCTCTCTCTCTCTCTCTCAGTCCCTGTGATATTCACAGACTCTCTCTCTCTCTTTCTCTCAGTCCCTGTGATATTCACAGTCTCTCTCTCTCTCTCTCTCTCAGTCCCTGTGATATTCACAGTCTCTCTCTCTCTCTCAGTCCCTGTGATATTCACAGTCTCTCTCTCTCTCTCTTAGTCCCTGTGATATTCACAGTCTCTCTCTCTCTCTCTCTCTCTCAGTACCTGTGATATTCACAGTCTCTCTCTCTCTCAGTCCCTGTGATATTCACAGTCTCTCTCTCTCTCTCTCTCTCTCTCTCTCAGTCCCTGTGATATTCACAGTCTCTCTCTCTCTCAGTCCCTGTGATATTCACAGTCTCTCTATCTCTCTCTCTCTCTCAGTCCCTGTGATATTCACAGTCTCTCTCTCTCTCTCTCTCAGTCCCTGTGATATTCACAGTCTCTCTCTCTCTCTCTCAGTCCCTGTGATATTCACAATCTCTCTCTCTCTCTCAGTCCCTGTGATATTCACAGTCTCTCTCTCTCTCTCTCTCTCTTAGTCCCTGCGATATTCACAGTCTCTCTCTCTCTCTCTCAGTCCCTGAGATATTCACAGTCTCTCTCTCTCTCAGTCCCTGTGATATTCACAGTCTCTCTCTCTCTCTCTCAGTCCCTGTGATATTCACAGTCTCTCTCTCTCTCTCTCTCTCTCTCTCTCTCTCAGTCCCTGTGATATTCACAGTCTCTCTCTCTCTCTCTCTCTCTCTCAGTCCCTGTGATATTCACAGTCTCTCTCTCTCTCTCTCTCTCTCAGTCCCTGTGATATTCACAATCTCTCTCTCTCTCTCTCTCAGTCCCTGTGATATTCACAGTCTCTCTCTCTCTCTCTCTCTCTCTCAGTCCCTGTGATATTCACAGTCTCTCTCTCTCTCTCAGTCCCTGTGATATTCACAGTCTCTCTCTCTCTCTCTCTCTCAGTCCCTGTGATATTCACAGTCTCTCTCTCTCTCAGTCCCTGTGATATTCACAGTCTCTCTCTCTCTCTCAGTCCCTGTGATATTCAGTCTCTCTCTCTCTCTCTCTCTCTCAGTCCCTGTGATATTCACAGTCTCTCTCTCTCTCTCTCTCTCTCAGTCCCTGTGATATTCACAGTCTCTCTCTCTCTCTCTCTCTCAGTCCCTGTGATATTCACAGTCTCTCTCGCTCTCTCTCTCTCTCTCTCTCTCAGTCCCTGTGATATTCACAATCTCTCTCAGTCTCTGTGATATTCACAGTCTCTCTCTCTCTCTCTCTCTCTCAGTCCCTGTGATATTCACAGACTCTCTCTCTCTCTCTCTCTCAGTCCCTGTGATATTCACAGTCTCTCTCTCTCTCTCTCTCTATCAGTCCCTGTGATATTCACAGTCTCTCTCTCTCTCAGTCCCTGTGATATTCACAGTCTCTCTCTCTCTCTCAGTCCCTGTGATATTCACAGTCTCTCTCTCTCAGTCCCTGTGATATTCACAGTCTCTCTCTCTCTCTCTCTCTCTCTCTCTCAGTCCCTGTGATATTCACAGTCTCTCTCTCTCTCAGTCCCTGTGATATTCACAGTCTCTCTCTCTCTCTCTCTCTCTCTCAGTCCCTGTGATATTCACAGTCTCTCTCTCTCTCTCTCTCAGTCCCTGTGATATTCACAGTCTCTCTCTCTCTCTCTCTCAGTCCCTGTGATATTCACAGTCTCTCTCTCTCTCTCTCTCTCTCAGTCCCTGTGATATTCACAGTCTCTCTCTCTCTCTCTCTCAGTCCCTGTGATATTCACAGTCTCTCTCTCTCTCAGTCCCTGTGATATTCACAATCTCTCTCTCTCTCTCTCTCTCAGTCCCTGTGATATTCACAGTCTCTCTCTCTCTCTCTCTCTCTCTCTCAGTCCCTGTGATATTCACAGTCTCTCTCTCTCTCTCTCTCAGTCCCTGTGATATTCACAGACTCTCTCTCTCTCTCTCAGTCCCTGTGATATTCACAGTCTCTCTCTCTCTCTCTCAGTCCCTGTGATATTCACAGTCTCTCTCTCTCTCTCTCTCTCTCTCAGTCCCTATGATATTCACAGTCTCTCTCTCTCTCTCTCTCTCTCTCTCAGTCCCTGTGATATTCACAGTCTCTCTCTCTCTCTCTCTCTCTCTCAGTCCCTGTGATATTCACAGTCTCTCTCTCTCTCTCTCTCAGTCCCTGTGATATTCACAGACTCTCTCTCTCTCTCTCAGTCCCTGTGATATTCACAGTCTCTCTCTCTCTCTCTCAGTCCCTGTGATATTCACAGTCTCTCTCTCGCTTTGCAGGATGTGGATGATCTCAAAAGGCAGATTACAGGTTCCGATGTGTCTGTGGAGGTTGAGAATTCTGATGAGGAAGACCTTGGACAAGTTATCAACAAAATCCGTCAGGAATATCAAGCACTGGCAGATCAGAACAAGAAGGACGCGGAGGAGTGTTACAGAAAGAAGGTAACAGGGTGTGCGCGAGTGTGTGTGTGTGGGCCTGAGTGTGTCTGAGTGTGAGTGTGTGTGGTGAGTGAGTATGTGAGAGTGTGAGTGCGTGTGTGTCTGAGTGTGAGTGTGTATGAGTCAATGTGTCTGAGTGTGTGTGTGTGAGTAAGTTGTGTGTAAGTGTGAGTGAGTGTGTGAGTGTGTCAGTGGGTGTGTCGGGTGCATGTATCGGATGATATCTAACGTCTGTCACGCGCTCTCTGTTTCACAGTTTGATGCCGCCTCTTTTGAAGCCTCCAGGAACAGCGAGGCTCTGCAGGCGGCAAAGCAGCAGGTGATGGATATCCGTCGTCAGATCAAGAGCCTGGAGGCTGAGCGACGCTCGCTGGGAACCATGGTATGTCCAGACCCTCACTGACACACACCCCGCACACACTGACACACACACTGATACTCACATCCCACACACACTGACACACACCCCGCACACACTCACTCACACACTGATACAAACACACCCCACACACACTCACTCACACTGATACTCACACCCCCCACACACACTCACACACACACTCACTCACACACCCCACACACACTGACACACACCCCGCACACACTCACACACACACACTGATACTCACACCCCCCACACACACTCACACACACACTGACACACACCCCGCACACACTCACACACACACTGACACACCCCCCACACACTCACACACACACTGACACACACCCCGCACACACTCACACACACACACTCACACTCACACACCCCATACACACACACTCACATACACACTGACACAAACCCCGCACACACTCACACACACACTGATACTCACACACCCCGCACACACTCACACACACACTGATACTCACACCCCACACACACTCACACACACCCCGCACACACTCACTCACACACTGATACTCACACCCCACACACACACTGACACACACCCCACACACACACACTCACTCACACCCCCCACACACACTCACACACACACTGACACACACCCCGCACACACTGACACACACACTGATACTCTCACCCCACACACACTGACACACACCCCGCACACACACTCACTCACACCCCCCACACACACTCACACACACACTGACACACACCCCGCACACATTGACACACACACTGATACTCACACCCCACACACACTGACACACACCCCGCACACACTCACTCACACACTGATACACACACACCCCACACACACTCACTCACACACACTGACACACACCCCGCACACACTCACTCACACACTGATACTCACACACCCCACACACACTCACTCACACACACTGACACACACCCCGCACACACTCACTCACACACACTGATACTCACACACCCCACACACACTGACACACACCCCGCACACACTCACTCACACACTGATACTCACACACCCCACACACACTCACTCACACTGATACTCACACCCCCCACACACACTCACACACACACTCACTCACACACCCCACACACACTGACACACACCCCGCACACACTCACTCACACACTGATACTCACACACCCCGCACACACTGACACACACCCGCACACACTGACACACACCCGCACACACTCACTCACACACTGACACACACCCTACACACACTGACACACACCCCGCACACACTGACACACACCCCACACACACTCACTCACACACTGATACTCACACACCCCACACACACTCACTCACACACACTGATACTCACACACACCACACACACTCACTCACACACTCACTCACACACTGATACTCACACACACACTGACACACACCCCACACACACTCACTCACACACACTGACACTCACACACACCACACACACTGACACACACCCCGCACACACTCACTCACACACACACTGACATTCACACTGACACACACCCCACACACACTCACTCACACACACACTGACACTCACACTCACACACCCCATACACACTCACTCACACACACCACACACTCACACACACCACACACACTGACACACACCCCGCACACACTCACTCACACACACACTGACACTCACACTGACACACACCCCACACACTCACACACACACACTCACACTCACACACCCCATACACACACACTCACACACACACTCACACACCCCACACACACTCACTCACACACACACTGACACACACCCCACACACACTCACTCACACACACTGACACTCACACACACCACACACACTGACACACGCACTCACACACCCCACACACACTCACTCACACACTCACTCACACACACACTCACACACACACTGACACACACCCCACACACACTCACTCACACACACACTCACACACACTCACACACACACACTCACACTCACACACCCCATACACACACACTCACACACACACTGACACGCACCCCACACACTCACACACACACACTCACACTCACACACCCCATACACTCACACTCACACACACACTGACACACACCCCGCACACTCACTCACACACACATACTCACACTCTCACTCACACACACCACACACACTCACTCACACACACACACACTGACACACGCACTCACACACCCCATACACACACACACTCACACACACACTGACACACACCCCACACACTCACACACACACACACCCCACACACTCACACACACTCACACACACTCACACACACACACGCACACTCACACGCACACACTTACACGCACACACTCACACTCACACACCCCCCACACACACACTCACACTCACACACCCCCCACACACACACACTCACACTCACACTCACACCCCCCACACACTCACACACACACTGACACACACACCCCACACACTCACACACACACACACACTGACACACACACCCCACACACTCACACACACACACACTCTGACACATTCATACACACCATACACTCACACTCTCACTCTCACTCTCACTCACACACACACACTCACACATCCCCCATACACACACTCACACTCACACACACTCACACACCCCCACACACACTCACACACCCCCACACACTCTCACTCACACTCACAGTCCACACACACACACTCACACCCCACACACACTCACATTCACAACCCACACACACACACACTCACACACACACCCCACACACACCCCACACACTCACACACATACTCACACACACACCCCACACACACTCTCACACACACATTCTCACACACACACACTCACACACACTCTCTCACACACTCTCATACATTCACACTGGTTGTTGACCCCTCTGTTAAGGGAAATAGATCCTTCCTATCTTTCATGGGTTCTTTGCTTAAGAATTTATAGCCACACATTGCTATTAAGAATTGATTGGTTTATTAGTAATGAACAATCACACGACACATTACCAGTTCATCCACCAGGCTCACAACCACCTGCCCCATCGTGGATCCCCCGAACCCAACTGGCCGGGGTTTTATTGAGTCTTGTAAACATCACGTGACTGGCTAAGCCACTCCCACCTCAACAGCTCGACCAAACTGTGACCATATGTGCAGGTGCATACATTACACTATCCACTCTATCCCAGGCCCCTCATAATTTTATACACCTCAATTAGGTCTCCTCTCAGCCTCCTCTGTTCCAAAGAAAACAACCCCAGCCTATTGAATCTTTCCTCATCGCTAAAATTGTCCAGTCCCGGCAACATCCTGGTAAATCTCCTCTGTACTGTCTCCAGTACAATCACATCTTTCCTGTAATGTGGTGACCAGAACTGTACGCAGTACTCCAGCTGTGGCCTAACCAGTGTTTTATACAGTTCAAGCATAACCTCCTTGCTCTTGTATTACATGCCTTTACTAATAAAGACAAGTATTCCATATGCCTTCTTAACCACCTTATCTACCTGGCCTGCTCCCTTCAGGGATCTGTGGACCTGCACTCCCAGGTCCCTTTGTTCCTCTACGCCTCTCAGTGTCCTACCATTTATTGTGTATTCCTTCCCTTGTTATCCCTCCCCAAATGCATTACCTCACACTTCTCTGGATTGAATTCCATTTGCCATGTTCTGCCCACCTGACCAGTTGATTGAAATCTTCCTGCAGTCTACAGTTTTCGTCTTACGTAGAAACATAGAAAATAGTTGCAGGAGTAGGCCATTTGGCCCTTCGAGCCTCACAGCTCACACCGCCATCCAGCTTAGTGCCATCTGCAAACTCAATTACTTCATCTAAATCGTTAATGTATATTGTAAATAGCTAGGGTCCCAGCACTGAGCCCTGTGGGACCCACTAGTCACTGCCTGCCATTCTGAAAAGGACCCGTTTATCCCGACTCTCTGCTTCCTGTCTGCCAACCAGTTCTCTATCCACGTCAGTACATTACCCCCAATACCATGTTCTTTAATTTTGCACACCAATTTCTTGTGTGGGACCTAGTCAAAATCCTTTTGAAAGTCCAAATACACCACATCCACTGGTTCTCCCTTGTCCACTCTACTAGTTACATCCTCAAAAAATTCTAGAAGATTTGTCAAACATGATTTCCCTTTCATAAATCCATGCTGACTTGGACCGATCCTGTCACTGCTTTCCAAGTGCGCTGCTATTTTATCTTTAATAACTGATTCCAACATTTTCCCCACTACTGATGTCAGGCTAACCAGTCTATAATTACCCATTTTCTCTCTCCCTCCCTTTTTAAAAAGTGGTGTTACATTAGCTACCCTCCAGTCCATAGGAACTGATCCAGAGTCGATAGACTGTTGGAAAATGATCACCAATGCATCCACCATTTCTAGGGCCACTTCCTTAAGTACTCTGGAATGCAGACTATCAGGCCCTGGGGATTTATCGGCCTTCAATCCCATCAATTTCCTGAACACAATTTCCCGCCTAATAAGGATTTCCTTCAGTTCCTTCTTCTTGTTAGACCCTCGGTCCCCTAGTACATCTGGAAGGTTATTTGTGTCTTCCTTCGTGAAGACAGAACCAAAGTATTTGTTCAACTGGTCTGCCATTTCTTTGTTCCCCATTATAAATTCACCTGAATCTGACTGCAAGGGACCTACGTTTGTCTTCACTAATCGTTTTCTCTTCATATATCTATAGAAGCTTTTGCAGTCAGTTTTTATGTTCCCAGCAAGCTTACTCTCATACTCTATTTTCCCCCTCCTAATTAAACCCTTTGTCCTCCTCTGCTGAATTCTAAATTTCTCCCAGTCCTCAGGTTTGATGCTTTTTCTGGCCAATTTATATGCCCCTTCCTTGGATTTAACACTATCCTTAATTTCTCTTGTTAGCTATGGTTGAGCCACCTTCCCCGTTTTATTTTTACTTCAGATGGGATGTACAATTGCTGAAGTTCATCCATGTGATCTTTAAATGTTTGCCATTACCTATCCACTGTCAACCCTTTAAGTATCAACCACATGGCCTATTTTTGTATCATCTGTAAACTTCTTAATCATGACCCCTACATTAAACATAAGAACATAAGAATTAGGAACAGGAGTAGGCCATCTAGCCCCTCGAGCCTGCTCCACCATTCAACAAGATCATGGCTGATCTGGCCGTGGACTCAGCTCCACTTACCCGCCCTCTCCCCTTATTGGTTAAAAATCTATCTGTCTGTGACTTGAATACATTCAATGAGCTAGCCTCAACTGCTTCCCTGGGCAGAGAATTCCACAGATTCACAACCCTCTGTTTTAAATTGGCTCCCCCGTATTTTGAGGCTGTGCCCCCTAGTTCTAGTCTCCCTGACTAGTGGAAACAACCTCTCTGCCTCTATCTTGTCTATCCCTTTCATTATTTTAAATGTTTCTATAAGATCACCCCTCATCCTTCTGAACTCCAACGAGTAAAGACCCAGTCTATTCAATCTATCATCATAAGGTAACCCCCTCATCTCCGGAATCAGCCTAGTGAATCGTCTCTGTACCCCCTCCAAAGCCAGTATATCCTTCCTTAAGTAAGGTGACCAAAACTGCACGCAGTACTCCAGTGCGGCCTCACCAATACCCTATACAGTTGCAGCAGGACCTCCCTGCTTTTGTACTCCATCCCTCTCGCAATGAAGGCCAACATTCCATTCGCCTTCCTGATTACCTGTTGCACCTGTAAACTAACTTTTTGGGATTCATGCACAAGGACCCCCAGGTCCCTCTGCACCTGTTGTAATTTCTCCCCATTCAAATAATATTCCCTTTTACTGTTTTTTTTCCCAAGGTGGATGACCTCACATTTTCCGACATTGTATTCCATCTGCCAAATCTTAGCCCATTCGTTTAACCTATCTAAATCTCTTTGCAGCCTCTCTGTGTCCTCTACACAACCCGCTTTCCCACTAATCTTAGTGTCATCTGCAAATTTTGTTACACTACACTCTGTCCCCTCCTCCAGGTCATCTATGTATATTGTAAACAGTTGTGGTCCCAGCACCGATCCCTGTGGCACACCACTAACCACTGATTTCCAACCCAAAAAGACCCATTTATCCCGACTCTCTGCTTTCTGTTCGCCAGCCAATTCTCGATCCATGCTAATACATTTCCTCTGACTCCGCGTATCTTTATCTTCTGCAGTAACATTTTGTGTGGCACCTTATCGAATGCCTTTTGGAAATCTAAATACACCACATCCATCAGTACACCTCTATCCACCATGCTCGTTATATCCTCAAAGAATTCCAGTAAATTAGTTAAACATGATTTCCCCTTCATGTATCCATGCTGCGTCTGCTTGATTGCACTATTCCTATCTAGATGTCCCGCTATTTCTTCCTTAATGATAGCTTCAAGCATTTTCCCCACTACAGATGTTACACTAACCGGCCTATAGTTACCTGCCTTTTGTCTGCCCCCTTTTTTAAACAGAGGTGTTACATTAGCTGCTTTCCAATCCGCTGGTACCTCCCCAGAGTCCAGTTGAATTTTGGTAGATTATAACCAATGCATCTGCTATAACTTCTGCCATCTCTTTTAATAGCCTGGGATGCATTTCATCAGGACCAGGGGATTTCATCAGGACCAGGGGAGGTCTAAATCAAGTAAACAACCCCAGCTTATCCAATCTTTTCTCATAGCTAAAATTCTCCAGTCCTGGCACAATGCGAGGGACTTGTTTAGGAGGCCCACTTCACCAAGGAGGTGGTCACAACTCTGCCGGACTCTGATATCAGACCGAGACTGCCCATCACATGGGTCCCTGTGAGGGACGCTATCCAGGGGTTTCTGCTCATGTAACAGGTACGGTCAGGAAGCAATGGTGGGTTGAGGAGTTTAAGGAGAGGGAGGCAATGACTAGTATTGTCTCGTGAGAGTGACTCTCTCCCCGCAGATCAATTCGATGGAGGACACGCTGCAGGATACAGAGGAGCGCACAGCCTCCGAGCTCCAGGCACTGAATAATAACATCATCAACCTCGAGCAGCAGCTGGCCAAGATCCGCACCGAGCTGAAGAACCAGGATGTAGAATACCAGACGCTCCTCAACACCAAGATGAGGCTGCAGGCCGAGATTGACACTTATCGTCGCCTGCTGGAGGGAGATGGGTAAAATGGCCGCTCTCCCCATCACCCACTCCCCATCACCCACTCCCCATCACCCACTCCCCATCACCGCTCCCCATCACCCGCTCCCCATCACCCACTCCCCATCACCCACTCCCCATCACCCGCTCCCCATCACCCACTCCCCATCACCCACTCCCCATCACCCGCTCCCCATCACCCGCTCCCCATCACCCGCTCCCCATCACCCGCTCCCCATCACCCACTCCCCATCACCCGCTCCCCATCACCCACTCCCCATCACCCACTCCCCATCACCCACTCCCCATCACCCACTCCCCATCACCCACTCCCCATCACCCACTCCCCAACACCCACTCCCCATCACCCACTCCCCATCACCCACTCCCCATCACCCACTCCCCATCACCCACTCCCCATCACCGCTCCCCATCACCCACTCCCCATCACCCACTCCCCATCACCCACTCCCCATCACCCACTCCCTATCAACCACTCCCCCCCCCATCATCGCTCCCCATCACCCACTCCCCATCACCCGCTCCCCATCACCCACTACCCATCACCCGCTCCCCATCACCCGCTCCCCATCACCCACTCCCCATCACCCACTCCCCATCACCCACTCCCCATCACCCACTCCCTATCACCCACTCCCCCCCCATCACCCACTCCCCATCACCCGCTCCCCATCACCCACTCCCCATCACCCACTCCCCATCACCCACTCCCCCCCCATCACCCACTCCCCATCACCCACTCCCCATCACCCACTCCCCCCCATCACCCACTCCCCATCACCCACTCCCCATCACCCGCTCCCCATCACCCGCTCCCCATCACCCGCTCCCCATCACCCACTCCCCATCACCCGCTTCCCATCACCCACTCCCCCCCCCATCATCGCTCCCCATCACCCACTCCCTATCACCCACTCCCCCCCCATCACCCACTCCCTATCACCCACTCCCCCCCCATCACCCACTCCCCATTACCCACTCCCCATCACCCGCTCCCCATCACGCGCTCCCCATCACGCGCTCCCCATCACCCGCTCCCCATCACGCACTCCCCATCACCCGCTCCCCATCACCCGTTCCCCATCACCCGCTCCCCATCACCCGCTCCCCAATCACCCGCTAAGTGAAGGGGGGGAAACTCTAGGAATTCACTTCAGGCACAGGGTTAGATACAGAGTAAAGCTCCCTCTACACTGTCCCATCAAACACTCCCAGGGCAGGTACAGGGGGCTAGATACAGAGTAAAGCTCCCTCTACACTGTCCCATCAAACACTCCCAGGGCAGGTACAGCATGGGGTTAGATACAGAGTAAAGCTCCCTCTACACTGTCCCGTCAAACACTCCCAGGGCAGGTACAGGAGTTTAGATACTGAGTAAAGCTCCCTCTACACTGTCCCATCAAACACTCCCAGGGCAGGTACACCACGGGTTGGATACAGAGTAAAACTCCCTCTACACTGTCCCATCAAACACTCCCAGGGCCGGTACAGCACGGGGTGAGATACAGAGTAAAGCTCCCTCTACACTGTCCCATCAAACACTCCCAGGGCCGGTACAGCACGGGGTGAGATACAGAGTAAAGCTCCCTCTACACTGTCCCATCAAACACTCACAGGGCAGGTACAGGGTGTTAGAAACAGAGTAAAGCTCCCTCTACACTGTCCCATCAAACACTCCCAGGACAGGTACAGCACGGATTAGATACAGAGTAAAGCTCCCTCCACTCTGTACAGTCAAACACGCCCAGGGCAGGTGCAGCACGGGGTTAGATACAGAGTAAAGCTCCCTCTACACTGTCCCATCAAACACTCCCAGGGCAGCTACAGGGGGTTAGATACAGAGTAAAGCTCCCTCTACACTGTCCCATCAAACACACCCAGGGCAGATACAGCACGGGGTTAGATACAGAGTAAAGCTCCCTCTCCACTGTCCCATCAAACACTCCCAGGGCAGGTACAGGGGTTAGGTACAGAGTAAAGCTCCCTCTACACTGTCCCATCAAACACTCCCAGGGTAGGTACAGGGGGTTAGATACAGAGTAAAGCTCCCTCTACACTGTCCCATCAAACACTCCCAGGGCAGGTACAGCACGGGGTTAGATACAGAGTAAAACTCCCTCTACACTGTCCCATCATACACTCCCAGAACAGGTACAGCACGGGGTTAGATACAGAGTAAAACTCCCTCTACACTGTCCCATCAAACACTCCCAGAACAGGTACAGCACGGGGTTAGATACAGAGTAATGCTCCCTCTACACTGTCCCATCAAACACTCCCAGGGCAGGTACAGGGGGTTAGATACAGAGTAAAGCTCCCTCTACACTGTCCCATCAAACACTCCCAGGACAGGTACAGGGGGTTAGATACAGAGTAAAGCTCCCTCTGCACTGTCCCATCAAACACTCCCAGGGCATGTACAGGGGGTTAGATACAGAGTAAAGTTCCCTCTACACTGTCCCATCAAACACTCCCAGGGCAGGTACAGCACGGGGTTAGATACAGAGTAAAGCTCCCTCTACACTGTCCCATCAAACACTCCCAGGGCATGTACAGGGGGTTAGATACAGAGTAAAGTTCCCTCTACACTGTCCCATCAAACACTCCCAGGGCAGGTACAGGGGGTTAGATACAGAGTAAAGCTCCCTCTACACTGTCCCATCAAACACTCCCAGGGCAGGTACAGGGGTTAGGTACAGAGTAAGGTTGTGTGGCGTGCGTGTGGGGCGTTTACCGTGGGAGTTGGAGGAACGGGGCACGGTGACTGGGTGGGTGGGTGTGCGGAGGGTGTGGGGTGTTCGGTGACTGTGGGCGTGAAGGCGTGAGAGGCGGTTAAGGACAAGGCCATGTGGCCTGGGGCCCTCAGTATCTCAGTGAATCCGATCACTGCACTGCTCTCAAACATGTTTCTGTTTTTGCAGATTCAGTTCATCCGATCACCTGAGGGGTGCTCCAACGTCAGGCTTCGGAGGTGAGTCAGTGACTGTGGTGCACACAGCAAGTGGCACAGCTACCTGTCTCTACCACATGGCAGGGGGATATTGGCAGGCTATTCGACTGACGGAGGCATCACAGGCAGCATCAGTCCTGGTCCTCCCCAGCGTCCACAGCCGTGCATCTGCTCGCAGAAATTTCTGGGTAGCAGTGAGGAATAAGAAACCTGGCTGATTCTCCCATCTCCAGTCCAAATAGCTCTGAGCCCAATTGAAATAGTCCCGCCAATGACCCGGCTGGGGTCAGCTAACTCAACCCAGACTCACTGTGTTTCAGATTAAATCCACTCACTGCCTCCCCTTGACTTACTTTTAGGTATAAGGGAACCTCAATATAAGTCATGGGGAGGGAATTGGCAGATTTAATGTAAATGACAAAGATGGTAATGGAGAAAGTAATGGGACTTAAGATGGACAAATTGCCAGGACCTGACAGTCTCCACCCCAAAATATGCAAATAAGTAGGTGAGGTAATTGCAGAGACTTTGGTCATAATTTTCCAAAGCTCTGTAGATTCAGGATCTATTCCTTTGGATTGGAACATTGTAAATCTTACTCCATTATTGAAAAAGGGAGAGAAGGCGACAGAAACAGAGAAAATAGGTGCAGGAGGAGGCCATTCGGCCCTTCGAGCCTGCACCACCATTCAATAAGATCATGGCTGATCATTCCCTCAGTACCCCTTTCCTGCTTTCTCTCCATACCCCTTGATCCCTTTAGCCGTAAGGACCATATCTAACTCCCTCTTGAATATATCCAATGAACTGGCATCAACAACTCTCTGCGGCAGGGAATTCCACAGGTTAACACCTCTCTGAGTGAAGAAGTTTCTCCTCACCTCAGTCCTAAATGGCCTACCCCTTATCCTAAGACTGTGTCCCCTGGTTCTGGACTTCCCCAACATCGGGAGCATTCTTCCCGCATCTAACCTGTCTTGTCCCGTCAGAATTTTATACGTTTCTATGAGATCCCTTCTCATCCTTCTAAACTCCAGTGAATAAAGGCCCAGTTGATCCAGTCTCTCCTCATATGTCAGTCCTGCCATCCCGGGAATCAGTCTGGTGAACCTTCGCTGCACTCCCTCAATAGCAAGGACGTCCTTCCTCAGATTAGGAGACCAAAACTGAACACAATATTCCAGGTGAGGGCTCACCAAGTGCCCTGTACAACTGCAGTAAGACCTCCCTGCTCCTATACTCAAATCCCTCGCTATGAAGGCCAACATACCATTTGCCTTCTTAACCGCCTGCTGCACCTGCATGCCAACCTTCAATGACTGATGTACCATGACACCCAGGTCTCGTTGCACCTCCCCTTTTCCGAATCTGTCGCCATTCAGATAATATTCTATCTTCGCGTTTTTGCCCCCAAAGTGGATAACCTCACATTTATCCACATTATACTTCATCTGCCATGCATTTGCCCACTCACCTAACCTATCCAAGTCACCCTCACAGCTCACAGCACCACCCAGTTTAGTGTCATCTGCAAACTTGGAGATATTACACGCAATTCCTTCATCCAAATCATTGATGTATATTGTAAAGAGCTGGGGTCCCAGCACTGAGCACTGCGGCACCCCACTAGTCACTGCCTGCCATTCTGAAAAGGATCCGTTTATCCCGACTCTCTGCTTCCTGTCTGCCAACCAGTTCTCTATCTACGTCAGTACATTACCCCCAAAACCATGTGCTGTGATTTTGCACACCAATTTCTTGTGTGGGACCTTGTCAAAAGCCTTTTGAAAGTCCAAATACACCACATCCACTGGTTCTCCCTTGTCCACTCTACTAGTTACATCCTCAAAAATTCCAGAAGATTTGTCAAGCATGATTTCCTCTTCATAAATCCATGCTGACTTGGACCAATCCTGTCACTGTTTTCCAAATGCACTGCTATTTCATCTTTAATGATTGATTCCAACATTTTCCCCACTGCTGATGTCAGGCTAATTACCTGCTTTCTCTCTCCCTCCTTTTTTAAAAAGTGGTGTTACATTAGCTACCCTCCAGTCCATAGGAACTGATCCAGAGTCGATAGACTGTTGGAAAATGATCACCAATGCATCCACTATTTCTAGGGCCACTTCCTTACTCTGGGATGCAGACTATCAGGCCCCGGGGATTTATCAGCCTTCAATCCCATCAATTTCCCTAACACAATTTCCTGCCTAATAAGGATTTCCTTCAGTTCCTCCTCCTCACTAGACCCTCGGTCCCCCAGTACTTCCGGAAGGTTATTTGTGTCTTCCTTCGTGAAGACAGAACCAAAGTATTTGTTCAACTGGTCTGCCATTTCTTTGTTCCCCATTATAAATTCACCTGAATCTGACTTCAACCTACGTTTGTCTTCACTAATATTTTTCTCTTCATATATCTATAGAAGCTTTTGCAGTCAGTTTTTATGTTCCCGGCAAGCTTCTTCTCATACTCTATTTTCTCCCTCTTAATTATATCCTTTGTCCTCCTCTACTGAATTCTAAATTTCTCCCAGTCATCAGGTTTGTTGCTTTTTCTGGCCAATTTATATGCCTCTTCCTTGGATTTAACACTATCCTTAATTTCCCTTGTTAGCACGGTTGAGCCACCTTCCCCGTTTTATTTTTACTCTAGACAGAGATGTACAATTGTTAAAGTTCATCCATGTGATGTTTAAATGTTTGCCATTGCCTATCCACCGTCAACCCTTTAAGTATCATTTCCAATTCACGCCTCGTACCATCGAAGTTACCTTTCCTTAAGTTCAGGACCCTAGTTTCTGAATTAACTTTGTCACTCTCCATCTTAATAAAGAATTCTACCATATTATGGTCACTCTTCCCCAAGGGGCCTCGCACAACAAGATTGCTAATTAGTCCTTTCTCATTACTCATCTCCCAGTCGAGGATGGCCAGCTCCCTGGTTGGTTCCTCGATATATTGGTCCAGAAAACCATCCCCAATACACTCCAGGAAATCCTTCTCCACCGCATTGCTACCAGTTTGGTTAGCCCAATCTATATGTAGATTAAAGTCGCCCATGATAACTGCTGTACTTTTATTGCACACAACCCTAATTTCTTGTTTGATGCTGTCTCCAACCTCACGACTACTGTTTGGTGGCCTGTACACAACTCCCACTAGCGTTTTCTGTCCTTTGGTATTCCGTAGCTCCACCCATACCGATTCCACATCATCCAGGCTAATGTCCCTCCTTACTATTGCATTAATTTCCTCTTTAACCAGCAACGCCACCCCGCCTCCTTTTCCTTTCTGTCTATCCTTCCTAAATGTTGAATACCCCTGGATGTTGAGTTCCCAGCCTTGGTCACTCTGGAGCCATGTCTCCGTGATGCCAATTACATCATATCCGTTAACTGCTATCTGCGCAGTTAATTCGTCCACCTTATTCCGAATACTCCTCGCATTGAGGCACAGAGCCTTCAGGCTTGTCTTTCTAACACACTTTGCCCCTTTAGAATTTTGCTGTAATATGGCCCTTTTTGTTTTCTGCCTTGGGTTTCTCTGCCCTCCACTTTTACTATTCTCCTTTCTATCTTTTGCTCCTGCCCCCATTCTTATTCACCCTGTCTCCCTGCATAGGTTCCCATCCCCCTGCCATATTAGTTTAACTCCTCCCCAACAGCACTAGCAAACACTCCCCGTCGGACATTGGTTCCGGTCCTGCCCAGGTGCAGACCGTCCGGTTTGTACTGGTCCCACCTCCCCTAGAACTGGTTCCAATATCCCAGGAATTTGAATCCCTCCCTTCTGCACCACTCCTCAAGCCACGTATTCATCTGAACTATCCTGCGATTCCTACTCTGACTAGCACGTGGCACTGGTAGCAATCCTGAGATTACTACTTTTGAGGTCCTACTTTTTAATTTAACTCCTAGCTCCTTAAATTCGTCTTGTAGGACCTCATCCCGTTTTTTTACCTACATCGTTGGTACCTATATGCACCAAGACAACTGGCTGTTCACCCTCCCTTTTCAGAATGTCCTGCACTCGCTCCGAGACATCCTTGACCCTTGCACCAGGGAGGCAACGTACCATCCTGGAGTCTCGGTTGCGGCCGCAGAAACGCCTATCTATTCCCCTTACAATTGAATCCCCTATCACTATTGCTCTCCCACTCTTTTTCCTGCCCTCCTGTGCAGCAGAGCCAGCCACGGTGCCATGAACTTGGCTGCTGCTGCCCTCCCCTGATGAGTCATCCCCCTCAACAGTACTCAAAGCAGTGTATCTGTTTTGCAGTGGGATGACCGCAGGAGACCTCTGCACTACCTTCCTTGCACTACTCTTCCCATTGACAGAAGGTGACTACAGACCTGTCAGTTTAGCATCAATTGCGAGAATGTTATTGGAACCTTTCACAAAGGACAGAGTACTTTTTCATAGGATTTGTGGGAATCTGGAACTCGCTTCCTCGAAAAGGCTGTGGATGCTGGAGGACAAGTGAAATTTTCAGGACTGTGATCGAGAGATTGTTGTTGGGTAGGGGTATCAAGGGTTAGGGGTTTTGTGGTACAGATCAGCCCTGATCTGACTGAATGTCGGAGCAGCCATGAGGGCTGAACGGCCTCCTCCTGTTCCTGTGTGTTTGTCCTGTGTACTCACATATTCTCGCAAAATCACCACTCTCCTTCCAAATGTATTGCAGAAACCAGGAAAACCGCAAAGAAAGTCATCATCATTTCCCAGAAGGTTGTTGACGGGAAGGTGATTTCTGAGAAGCAGGAATCGGAAGAAATTCTGGAATGAAAGGAACCTTCCTGATCTACCGAGAGATCATAATCGAGGGAAGAGGAAATGTCAGCAGATTATGCTGGAGTTATTCAGGGTGTTCAGTCTCTGTGGGACGGGGTGGGGGGTGTGGGGTATGGGGGTGTGTGAGGGTGTGGGGGGTGTGGTGCTTTGTGGGCGATGGGGGTGTGGGGATGGAGAGTATGGGGGGGTGGGGGGGAGGTGAGGTGTGGAGGTATGGGGTGTGGGAGTGTTAGACTGGTGGTGGGGGTTTGGGGTGGGGATGTTGGGATGGGGGTGTTTGGGGGGTGGGGGTGTTTGGGGTGGGAGGGTTGGAGTGGGGGTGGTTTGGGGTGGGGTGGGGAGAAGGGGATTGGGGTTTGGGGTGAGGGGGTTGGGATGGGGGGGTGGTTTGGGGGTTTGGGGTAAGGGGGTTGGGATGGGTGGTTTGGGGTGAGAGGGTTGGGATGGGCGGGGTTTGGGGGTTTGGAGTGGTGGTTTGGGGTGGGGTTTGGGGATTTTGGGGTGGGGGTGGGGGGGTGTTTGGGGGTTTGGAGTGAGGGGGTGGGGGGGTTTGGGGTGAGGGGGTTGGGATGGGCAGGGTTTGGGGTGAGAGGGTTGGGATGGGCAGGGTTTGGGGGTTTGGGGTGGTGGTTTGGGGGTTTGGGGTGAGGGAGTTGGGGTGGGGTTTGGGGGTTTTGGGATGGGGCGGGGGGGTGTTTGGGGGTTTGTGGTGAGGGGGCTGGGGTGGGGGGAGTTGGGGTTTTGGGGTGAGGTGGGGAGAAGGGGATTGGGGTTTGGGGTGGGGGATGGGGTTTGGGGTGAGGGGGTTGGGGTGGGGGGGGTTTAGTGGTTTGGGGTGAAGGGGTTTGGGGGTTTGGGGTGATGGTTTGGGGTGATGGTTTGGGGGTTTGGGTGGCTTGGGGTGGTGGTTTGGGGGGTTTGGGGAGGTGATTTGGGGGTTTGGAGGTTTGGGGTGGTGGTTTGGGGGTTTGGGGTGAGGCTGTTGGGGGGGGGTTTGGGGTGGTGGTTTGGGGGTTTGGGGTGAGGGGGTTGGGGTTTGGGGGGGGTTGGGGTGGTGGTTTGGGGGTTTGGGGTGAGGGGGTTGGGGTGGGGGTTGGGGTTTGGGGGGGGTTGGGGTGGTGGTTTGGGGGTTTGGGGTGAGGCTGTTGGGGTGGGGGGTGGGGTTTGGGGTGAGGGGGTTGGGGTGGGGGGGTTTGGGGTTTTGCAGTGGGGTGGGGAGAGGTGCTGTTTGACTGCACACATCTCCCGCGCTGTGCTCCGTGGGGTGAGTTTGCGTGTACAATGTTGAGGGGGTGATCTAATGGAGGTGTTTAAAATGATTGAGGGATTCAGTGGGGGCGATAAGGAGAGATGACACTCACCTCTCGCACGCTGTGTTCAGTTTTATCACAGAGCTGTCAGGAGCAGGAATGTGATGTGGTGCAGATACACAGATGGTGATGGGGCCAGTTGTTTGATGAATAAACAATGCGTTTGCGTTAATATTCTGTGGTGAAGTCACTGCCCTTTAAATGAGTGTGTGGCTGTTGGTGTATTTCCATCTGCTCCCACTTTTCCCTGTCTTCCCATTCCCATTGTGTATTCCTGTGTGCCCTGTGTATTCCTGTGTGCCCTGTGAATTCTCATACCTCGCTGTGTATTCCTGTGTGCTCTGTGCACTCATTGTATATTCCCATGGGCTTACGATGAAGTTTAAACTATTATCTCTGTCTGAAACAATGAGCCGTTGGTAAAGAAATGTGGGCAGGGTGATGTGGGAATTGACAATTTTATTGTAACTGTTTGTTTATCTGGCCTGGTGGAATAAAAGTTGGAGTTCACAAGCTGCTGTGTTTTACTGCCTGAACCTCGAATTCCCAGCACACAAACTGCCCATTGGGCCCAGTATGTCCCGGTGTTTCTGCTCCAATCAGCCAGCTCTCCCCCCTCGCCCCCCCCCCCCCCGCCCCATCAGCACATCCTTCTATTCCCCTCTCCCTCATCGACTAATCTGACTTCCCCTTAAATGCATCGATACTATTCACCTCAATCCCTCCCTGTGGCAGTGGGTTCCACATTCTCACCACTCTCTGGGTGAAGAGGTTTCTCCTGAATTCCCCGTTTACATAAGAACATCAGAAAAAGAACAGGCCCTTCGAGCCTGCACCACCATTCAATAAGATCATGGCTGATCATTCCCTCAGTACCCCTTTTCTGCTTTCTCTCCATACCCCTTGATCCCTTTAGCCGTAAAGGCCATATCCAACTCCCTCTTGAATATATCCAATGAACTGGCCTCAACAACTCTCTGCGGCAGGGAATTCCACAGGTTAACAACTCTCTGAGTGAAGAAGTTTCTCCTCATCTCAGTCCTAAATGGCCTACCCTTATCCTAAGACTATGGCCCCTGGTTCTGGACTTCCCCAACATCGGGAACATTCTTCCTGCATCTAACCTGTCCCGTCCCGTCAGAATTTTATATGTTTCTATGAGATCCTCTCTCATCCTTCTAAACTCCAGTGAATACAGGCCCAGTCGATCCAGTCTCTCCTCATATGTCAGTCCAGCCATCCCGGGAATCAGTCTAGTGAACCTTCGCTGCACTCCCTCAATAGCAAGAACGTCCTTCCTCAGATTAGGAGACCAAAACTGATCTCAATATTCCAGGTGAGGCCTCACCAAGGCCCTGTACAACTGCAGTAAGACCTCCCTGCTCCTATACTCAAATCCCCTAGCTATGAAGGAGTACAAAAGCAGGGAGGTCCTGCTGCAACTGTACAGGGTATTGGTGAGGCCGCACCCGGAGTACTGCGTGCAGTTTTGGTCACCTTACTTAAGGAAGGATATACTAGCTTTGGAGGGGATACAGAGATGATTCACGAGGCTGATTCCGGAGTTGAGGGGGTTACCTTATGATGATAGATTGAGTAGACTGGGTCTTTACTCGTTGGAGTTCAGAAGGATGAGGGGTGATCTTATAGAAACATTTAAAATAATGAAAGGGATAGACAAGATAGAGGCAGAGAGGTTGTTTCCACTGGTCGGGTAGACTAGAACTAGGGGGCACAGCCTCAAAATACGGGGGAGCCAATTTAAAACCGAGTTGAGAAGGAATTTCTTCTCCCAGAGGGTTGTGAATCTGTGGAATTCTCTGCCCAAGGAAGCAGTTGAGGCTAGCTCATTGAATGTATTCAAGTCACAGATAGATAGATTTTTAACCAATAAGGGAATTAAGGGTTACGGGGAGCGGGCGGGTAAGTGGAGCTGAGTCCACGGCCAGATCAGCCATGATCTTGTTGAATGGCGGAGCAGGCTCGAGGGGCTAGATGGCCTACTCCTGTTCCTAATTCTTATGTTCTTATGACATATCATTTGCCTTCTTCACCGCCTGCTGGACCTGCATGCCAACCTTCAATGACTGATGTACAATGACACCCAGGTCTCGTTGCACCTCCCCTTTTCCTAATCTGTCACCATTCAGGTAATATTCTGCCTTCATGTTTTTGCCCCCAAAGTGGATAACCTCACATTTATCCACATTATTCTTCATCTGCCATGCATTTGCCCACTCACCTAACCTGTCCAAGTCACCCTGCAGCCTCTTAGCATCCTCCTCACAGCCACACAGCTTAGTGTCATCTGCAAACCTAGAGATATTACACTCAATTCCATCCTCTAGATCATTAATATATATTGTAAATAGCTGGGGTCCCAGCACTGAGCCCTGCGGCACCCCACTAGTCACTGCCTGCCATTCTGAAAAGGACCCGTTTATCCCGACTCTCTGCTTCCTGTCTGCCAACCAGTTCTCTATCCACGTCAGTACATTATCCCCAATACCTTGTGCTTTGATTTTGCACACCAATCTCTTGTGTGGGACCTTGTCAAAAGCCTTCTGAAAGTCCAAATACACCACACCCACTGGTTCTCCCTTGTCCACTCTACTAGTTACATCCTCAAAAAATTCCAGAAGATTTATCAAGTGTGATTTCCCTTTCATAAATCCATGCTGACTTGAACCGATCCTGTCACTGCTTTCCAAATGTGCTGCTATTTCATCCTTAATGATTGATTCCAACATTTTCCCCACTACTGATGTCAGGCTAACCGATCTATAATTACCCATTTTCTCTCTCCCTCCTTTTTTAAAAAGTGGTGTTACATTAGCTACCCTCCAGTCCATAGGAACTGATCCAGAGTCAATAGACTGTTGGAAAATGATCACCAATGCATCCACTGTTTCTAGGGCCACTTCCTTAAGTACTCTGGGATGCAGACTATCAGGCCCCAGGGATTTATCAGCCTTCAATCCCATCAATTTTCCCAACACAATTTCCTGCCTAATAAGGATATCCTTCAGTTCCTCCTTCTCACTAGAACCTCAGGCTCCTAGTATATCCGGAAGGTTATTTGTGTCTTCCTTCGTGAAGACAGAACCAAAGTATTTGTTCAATTGGTCTGCCATTTCTTTGTTCCCCATTATAACTTCACCTGAATCCGACTGCAAGGGACCTACGTTTGTCTTCACTAATCTTTTTCTCTTCACATATCTATAGAAACCTTTGCAGTCAGTTTTTATGTTCCTGGCAAGCTTCTTCTCATACTCTATTTTCCCCCTCCTAATTAAACCCTTTGTCTTCCTCTGCTGAATTCTAAATTTCTCCCAGTCCTCAGGTTTGCTGCTTTTTCTGGCTAATTTATATGCCTCTTCCTTGGATTTAAAACTAACCTTAATTTCCCTTGTTTGCCACGGTTGAGCCACCTTCCCCATTTTATTTTTACTTCAGATGGGATGTACAATTGTTGAAGTTCATCCATGTGATGTTTAAATGTTTGCCATTGCCTATCCACTGTCAACCCTTTAAGTATCCTTTGCCAGTCTATTCTCGACAATTCACGCCTCATACCGTCAAAGTTACCTTTCCCTAAGTTGAGGACCCTAGTTTCTGAATTAACTGTGTCACTCTCCATCTTAATAAAGAATTCTACCATGTTATGGCCACTCTTCCCCAAGGGGCCTCGCACAACAAGATTACTAATTAATCCTTTCTTATTACACATCACCCAGTCTAGGATGGCCAGCTCTCTAGTTGGTTCCTCGACATATTGGTCTAGAAAACCATCCCTAATACACTCCAGGAAATCCTCCTCCACCGCATTGCTACCAGTTAGGTTAGCTCAATCAATATGCAGATTAAAGTCGCCCATGATAACTGCTGTACCTTTATTGCACACATCCCTTATTTCTTGTTTGATGCTGTCCCCAACATCACTACTACTGTTTGGTGGTCTGTACACAACTCCCACCAGCGTTTTCTGCCCTTTGGTATTCCGCAGCTCCACCCATACAGATTCCACATCATCCAGGCTAATGTCCCTCCTTACTATTGCATTAATTTCCTCTTTAACCAGCAACGACACCCCGCCTCCTTTTCCTTTCTGTTTATCCTTCCTAAATGTTGAATACCCCTGGATGTTGAGTTCCCAGCCTTGGTCACCCTGGAGCCATGTCTCCGTGATGCCAATTACATCATATCAGTTAACTGCTATCTGCGCAGTTAATTCGTCGACCTTATTCCGAATACTCCTCGCATTGAGGCACAGAGCCTTCAGGCTTGTCTTTTTAGAAACATAGAAACATAGAAAATAGGTGCAGGAGTAGGCCATTTGACCCTTCGAGCCTGCACCGTCATTCAATGAGTTCATGGCTGAACATGAAACTTCAGTACCCCATTCCTGCTTTCTCGCCATACCCCTTGATCCCCCTAGTAGTAAGGACTTCATCTAACTCCTTTTTGAATATATTTAGTGAATTGGCCTCAACTACTTTCTGTGGTAGACAATTCCACAGGTTCACCACTCTCTGGGTGAAGAAGTTTCTCCTCATCTCGGTCCTAAATGGTTTATCCCTTATCCTTAAACTGTGACCCCTGGTTCTGGACTTCCCCAACATTGGGAACATTCTTCCTGCATCTAACCTGTGTAAACCCATCAGAATTTTAAATGTATCTATGAGATCCCCTCTCATTCTTCTGAACTCCAGTGAATACAAGCCCAGTTGATCCACGCGTAGCTCTAGTGCTGCAATGCGGTCCGTCAGGAGCTGCAGGCGGATACACTTCCCGCACATGTAGTCATCAGGGACACCGGAAGCGTCCCTGACTTCCCACATAGTGCAGGAGGAGCATAACACGTGTCCGAGCTGTCCTGCCATGACTTAACCCTCAGATTAATTTAATTTGGCAACAACAATGCTCAATGTTATTTACTTTTATAGGAAAGAAAAAGAAAAACTACTTAACAATCAACAGCCAATCACTTACCCCCTTGGCTGTGACGTCACCTTTCGATTTCTTTTGACTTCTTTTTTGCCTTCTCTCCCCACTGCAGCTGCACCCGCTGGGCCTTTATAGGCCTCACCAACGTCCCGAACTCCCGCACCGCCTGTCCTCTGTCGCTGCCTACTGCACCCGCTGGGCCTTTATAGGCCTCTCCACGCACCGAACTCCCGCACCGCCTGTCCTCTGCCGCCGCCTCCTGCACCCGCTGGGCCTTTATAGGCCTCACCAACGTCCCGAACTCCCGCACCGCCTGTCCTCTGCCGCTGCCTCCTGCACCCGCTGGGCCTTTATAGGCCTCACCAACGTCCCGAACTCCCACACCGCCTGTCCTCTGCCGCCGCCTACTGCACCCGCTGGGCCTTTATAGGCCTCACCAACGACCCGAACTCCCGCACCGCCTGTCCTCTGTCGCTGCCTACTGCACCCGCTGGGCCTTTATAGGCCTCTCCACGTCCCGAACTCCCGCACCGTCTGTCCTCTGTCGCTGCCTCCTGCACCCGCTGGGCCTTTATAGGCCTCTCCACGCACCGCGAGCTCTCGCCTGTCCTCGCCGCTCCTCCGCCGACTCTGGGTGTTTCCGCACCTGATATAGAATCATAGAAATTTACAGCCATTCGGCCCATCGTGTCCGCACAGGGACTGAGAGCTACCCAGCCTACTCCCACTTTCCCGCTCTCGGTCCGTAGCCCTGTGGGTTATGGCACTTCAGGTGCACATCCAGGTACTTTTTAAATGTGGCTTCTGCCTCTACCACCCTTTCAGGCCGTGAGTTCCAGACACCCACCACCCTCTGGGTGAAGAATATTCCCCTCGAATCTCCGCTAAGCCTCCCCCCAATTACTTTAAATCTATGCCCCCTGGTTGTTGACCCCTCTGCCAAGGGAAACAGGTCCTTCCTTTCCACTCTATCCAGGCCCCTCATCATTTTATACACCTTAGTCAGGTCTCCCCTCAGCCTCCTCTGTTCCAAAGGAAACAGACCCAGCCTATCCAATCTGGAGCAAACTATTTGTAACATCCCCCTGGTTCTCCTGCATGTTGTGACTTGTGCTGGAGTGTGTTACAGGTCTGGGCTCAGCCACAGGGTCCCAGGCTCAATGCCTGAACTGCACTGACAGCTCGTTGCCCGCCTCAGAAGATGCTGACCCATGAGCCCAGACAGTAAGTGTGGATTACAAGAAGATTTGAGTATAAGAGTAAAGACGTCTCACTACAATTATATCAGGCCCTGGTGAGACCACACCTGGAGTATTGTGTACGTACAGTGTCGGTCTCCTTACCTAAGGAAGGATATACTTGTCACAGAGGGAGTGCAACGAAGGTTCACCAGACTGATTCCGGGATGGGGGGTTGTCCTATGAGGAGAGATTGAGTAGACTGGGCCGATATTCTCTAGAGTTTAGAAGAATGAGAGGTGATCACATTGAAACAAACAAAATTCTTAAGGGGTTAAGGTTGAAAAAATGTTTCTCCTGTCTGGGGCATCTAGAACCAGGGGTCACAATCTCAGGATAAGTGGTCAGCCATTTAGGACTGAGATGATGAGAAACTTCTTCACTCAGAGGGCGGTGAATCTCTGGAATTCTCTGCCCCAGAGGGCTGTGGAGGCTCAGTCATTGAGTATATTCAAGGCAGAGATCGATAGATTTTTGGATTTTAAGGAAATCAAGGGATATGGGGATAGAGCAGGAAACATAGAAACATAGAAATTTACAGCGCAGAAGGAGGCCATTCCGGCCCATCGTGTCCACGCCGGCCGACAAAGAGCCGCACGGCTCTCGGTCAGCAGCCCTAAAGGTCACGTCTTAACCCATGAACAATGACGGAAAGGCAAAGAGCACCCAGCCCAACCAGTCCGCCTCACACAACTGCGACACCCCTTATACTGAAACATTCTACACTCCACCCCAACCGGAGCCATGTGATCTCCTGATAAAACCAGATAAACACCCAGGGAGAATAAATCTGGGAAAATTCCTCTCCGACCCATCCAGGCGATTGACACTAGTCCAGCAGATCACCCTGGCCGTATTCGATTCCCTGCAGTACTTACCATTATATCTGTTCCGTCCAACAAAACGTCATCCCCTCTAATCCCAATTACCGGCTCTGGGTCCGTAACCCTGCAGTTACTGCACTTTAAGTGCCCATCCAACCTTCTCTTAAAAGTGGTGAGGGTTTCTGCATCCACCACTCTTCCAGGCAGCGAGTTCCAGATCCCCACAACCCTCTGCGTAAAGAAGCACCCCCTCAAATCCCCTCTAAACCTTCCACCAACCACCTTAAAACTATGCCCTCTCATAATAGACCCCTCCACCAATGGAATAGGCCCTCATTATCCATTATATCTGGGACCTTCAAAATTTTACACACCTCAATGAAGTCTCCTCTCAACCTCCTCTGTTCCAATGAAAACAAACCCAGTCTATCCAATCTGTCCTCATAACTAAGATTCTCCATTCCAGGCAGCATCCTAGTAAATCTCCTCTGCACCTCTCTAGTGCAATCACGTCCTTCCGATAATACGCCGACCAGAACTGCACGCAGTACTCCAGCTGTGGCCCAACCAAAGTATTATACAATTTAAGCATAACCTCCCTGCTCTTAGGGAGTGCATAAGGGATGGTTTTCTAGACTAATATATCGAGGAACCAACTAGGGGGGAGGTCATCTTAGACTGGGTGTTGTGTAATGAGAGAGGATTAATCAGCAATCTCATTGTGCGAGGCCCCTTGGGAAAGAGTGACCATAATATGGTGGAATTCTACATTAGGATGGAGAATGAAACAGTTAATTCAGAGACCATGGTCCAGAACTTAAAGAAGGGTAACTTTGAAGGTATGAGGCGTGAATTGGCTAGGATAGATTGGCGAATGATACTTAAGGGGTTGACTGTGGATGGGCAATGGCAGACATTTAGAGACCGCATGGATGAACTACAACAATTGTACATTCCTGTCTGGTGTAAAAATAAAAAAGGGAAGGTGGCTCAACCGTGGCTATCAGGGGAAATCAGGGATAGTATTAAAGCCAAGGAAGTGGCATACAAATTGGCCAGAAATAGCAGCGAACCCAGGGACTGGGAGAAATTTAGAACTCAGCAGAGGAGGACAAAGGGTTTGATTAGGGCAGGGAAAATGGAGTACGAGAGGAAGCTTGCAGGGAACATTAAGATGGACTGCAAAAGTTTCTCTAGATATGTAAAGAGAAAAAGGTTAGTAAAGACAACATAGGTCCCCTGCAGTCAGAATCAGGGGAAGTCATAACTGGGAACAAAGAAATGGCGGACCAATTGAACAAGTACTTTGGTTCGGTATTCACTAAGGAGGACACAAACAACCTTCCGGATATAAAAGGGGTCAGAGGGTCTAGTAAGAAGGAGGAACTGAGGGAAATCCTTATTAGTCGGGAAATTGTGTTGGGGAAATTGATGGGATTGAAGGCTGATAAATCCCCAGGGCCTGATGGACTGCATCCCGGAGTATTTAAGGAGGTGGCCTTGGAAATAGCGGATGCATTGACAGTCATTTTCCAACATTCCATAGAATCTGGATCAGTTCCTATGGAGTGGAGGGTAGCCAATGTAACCCCACTTTTTAAAAAAGGAGGGAGAGAGAAAACAGGGAATTATAGACTGGTCAGCCTGACATCAGTAGTGGGTAAAATGATGGAATCAATTATAAGAACATAAGAACATAAGAATTACGAACAGGAGTAGGCCATCTAGCCCCTTGAGCCTGCTCCACCATTCAACAAGATCATGGCTGATCTGGCCGTGGACTCAGCTCCACTTACCCGCCCTCTCCCCGTAACCCTTAATTCCCTTATTGGTTAAAAATCTAACTATCTGTGACTTGAATACATTCAATGAGCTAGCCTCAACTGCTTCCTTGGGCAGAGAATTCCACAGATTCACAACCCTCTGGGAGAAGAAATTCCTTCTTAACTCGGTTTTAAATTGGCTCCCCCGTATTTTGAGGCTGTGCCCCCTAGTTCTAGTCTCCCCGACCAGTGAAAACAATCTCTCTGCCTCTATCTTGTCGATCCCTTTCATTATTTTAAATGTTTCGATAAGATCACCCCTCATCCTTCTGAACTCCAACGAGTAAAGACCCAGTCTACTCAATCTATCATCATAAGGTAACCCCTTCATCTCCGGAATCAGCCTTGTGAATCGTCTCTGTACCCCCTCCAAAGCCAGTATATCCTTCGTTAAGTAAGGTGACCAAAACTGCACGCAGTACTCCAGGTGCGGCCTTACCAATACCCTATTAAGGATGTCATAGCAGCGCATTTGGAAAGAGGTGACATGATAGGTCCAAGTCAGCATGGATTTGTGAAAGGGAAATCATGCTTGACAAATCTTCTGGAATTTTTTGAGGATGTTTCCAGTAGAGTGGACAAGGGAGAACCAGTTGATATGGTATATTTGGATTTTCAGAAGGCTTTCGACAAGGTCCCACACAAGAGATTAATGTGCAAAGTTAAAGCACATGGGATTGGGGGTAGTGTGCTGACATGGATTGAGAACTGGTTGTCAGACAGGAAGCAAAAAGTAGGAGTAAATGGGTACTTTTCAGAATGGCAGGCAGTGACTAGTGGGTTACCGCAAGGTTCTGTGCTGGGGCCCCAGCTGTTTACATTGTACATTAATGATTTAGATGAGAGGATTAAATGTAATATCTCCAAATTTGTGGATGACACTAAGTTGGGTGGCGGTGTGAGCTGCGAGGAGGATGCTATGAGGCTGCAGAGTGACTTGGATAGGTTAGGTGAGTGGGCAAATGCATGGCAGATGAAGTATAATGTGGATAAATGTGAGGTTATCCACTTTGGTGGTAAAAACAGAGAGACAGACTATTATCTGAATGGTGACAGATTAGGAAAAGGGGAGGTGCAACGAGACCTGGGTGTCATGGTACATCAGTCATTGAAGGTTGGCATGCAGGTGCAGCAGGCGGTTAAGAAAGCAAATGGCATGTTGGCCTTCATAGCGAGGGGATTTGAGTACAGGGGCAGGGAGGTGTTACTGCAGTTGTACAGGGCCTTGGTGAGGCCACACCTGGAGTATTGTGTACAGTTTTGGTCTCCTAACTTGAGGAAGGACATTCTTGCTATTGAGGGAGTGCAGCGAAGGTTCACCAGACTTATTCCCGGGATGGCGGGACTGACATATCAAGAAAGACTGGATCAACTGGGTTGTGTGGAGGACACAGAGAGGCTGCAAAGAGATTTAGATTGGGTAAGCCATTTAGGACCAAGATGAGGAGAAACTTCTTCACCCAGAGAGTGGTGAACCTGTGGAATTCTCTACCACAGAAAGTAGTTGAGGCCAATTCACTAAATATATTCAAAAGGGAGTTAGATGAAGTCCTTACTGCTCGGGGGATCAAGGGTTATGGCGAGAAAGCAGGAATGGGGGTACTGAAGTTGCATGTTCAGCCATGAACTCATTGAATGGCGATGCAGGCTAGAAGGGCTGAATGGCCTACTCCTGCACCTATTTTCTATGTTTCTATGTTTCTATGTTAAGCGAATGGGCTAAGGTTTGGCAGATGGAATACAATGTCGGAAAGTATGAGGTCATCCACCTTGGGGAAAAAAAACAGTAAAAGGGAATATTATTTGAATGGGGAGAAATTACAACATGCTGCGATGCAGAGGGACCTGGGGGTCCTTGTGCATGAATCCCAAAAAGTTAGTTTGCAGGTGCAGCAGGTAATCAGGAAGGTGAATGGAATGTTGGCCTTCATTGCGAGAGGGATGGAGTACAAAAGCAGGGAGGTCCTGCTGCAACTGTATAGGGTATTGGTGAGGCCGCACCTGGAGTACTGCGTGCAGTTTTGGTCACCTTACTTAAGGAAGGATATACTGGCTTTGGAGGGGGTACAGAGACGATTCACTCGGCTGATTCCGGAGAGGAGGTGGTTACCTTATGATAATAGATTGAGTAGACTGGGTCTTTACTTGTTGGAGTTCAGAAGGATGAGGGGTGATCTTATAGAAACATTTAAAATAATGAAAGGGATAGACAAGATAGAGGCGGAGAGGTTGTTTCCACTGGTCGGGGAGACTAGAACTAGGGGGCACAGCCTCAGAATACGGGGGAGCCAATTTAAAACCGAGTTGAGAAGGAATTTCTTATCCCAGTGGGTTGTGAATCTGTGGAATTCTCTGCCCAAGGAAGCAGTTGATGCTAGCTCATTGAATGTATTCAAGTCACAGATAGATAGATTTTTAACCAATAAGGGAATTAAGGGTTACGGGGAGCGGGCGGGTAAGTGGAGCTAAGTCCACGGCAAGATCAGCCATGATCTTATTGAATGGTGGAGCAGGCTCAAGGGGCTAGATGGCCTACTCCTGTTCCTAATTCTTATGTTCTTATGTTCTTATGTTCAACTGGGCTTGTATTTACTGGAGTTCAGAAGATTGAGAGGGGATCACATAGAAACGTTTAAAATTCTGACGGGTTTTGACAGGTGAGATGCAGGAAGAATGTTCCCAATATTGGGGAAGTCCAGAACCAGGGGTCACAGTCTAAGCATAAGGGGTAAGCCATTTAGGACCGAGATGAGGAGAAACTTCTTCACCCAGAGAGTAGTTGTTAGATCTCTTAATTTCCAATGAAATACGAACTCCGATGGTAGTTTTAACTTTTTAATCTTGGCAGAGAGCATCAAACTTCTTGGCTTCAAGCCAGGTCTTTGTTCTTACTGAGACCCATGGTCAAAATGGCTGTACTTTATACCTGGAGAAAATAACTCGCCTTCTTTGACCTTATTGGCTCAAGTGAAAGTCTTTTAACGTTTTAATTGGCTCGCTACCCAAGGTTCTAAAATGTCAAGTTGATTGATGAGTTAATGCAACATGCTGAACTGCACATAGCAGCCTTGACTTGGGGGTCTGTGAATTTTCACAGTCTGTCTAAATGAGCCTGTTTGAATTCTCTATCAATCCCCCCTTTGATTCTTTCACACACTGAATCATAAAACTTCAGCTATCACTGGTTAAACATTCTACAAAATAATTTCAGACATGTTAATAGAGTTTCCTTCCAAAATTTGTTGATGTGTTTCGCCACATGTCCGGACTAGTAGCTTCTACACAAATTTACACCAACCCGAGTTCCATCGTGGCCACAATGGAAGTCTGGTTTTAGTAGGTTAATTAACCTTATTCCAATTTAATCCAAATCAATATCTTAACTCAACCAGTAAACCACCTTCCCTTAAGCATAACATACCCCTGTGCCACGTACAGATGGCCTGCTGGGACCTGCAAGGTGTCTCACCTGCGGGACAGCAGCTACAGCCGCCTGGTCACAACAACATTTAATCAACATAAACAAACAATATAAAAGTAAAACAATTACAACAAATAGAATTAAACCTTCCACCAATGAAGTTCCTATTGAACCTAGCCATTCAGTGGCTCCGCTCCACAAAGTGAATGATGGGGGTTGCTTAAGTTTTTCTACCTCCTTTTGGATATGCTCCGCTCAGTGGGTAATTTCTTCGGAGCTATCTGGGATATATGTGCAACACTCAGTTCCGAGTAGGGTGCAAGTACCTCCCTTTTCAGCCAGGATATAGTCAAGGGCCAGTCTATTCTGTAGGGCTACTGTGCGGATTGCTACCATTTCTGCATTGATTTTAACTAGGGCCTCTGAGGTATCATTGGCTACCCGTTCCACAACGGATGCCATGTTAATGGATTCCCTTACCAGTCTGGCGGTCCCATACCCAGGGATCAGAATGGCAAAGAACCTCTCTGTTTCTGTGATAGCTCTCTTAGGACGGTGTAAATGTTCCGACAGTGACTCTATATGATACATATAAGGCACAATGTAGGCTAAATAGCAGGATCCCGTCCAATTCTGGGGCAGCCAAGGGTAGACCTTGTGGCCACACACCCAATAGGTGCCAATGAATGTTAGCTGTTTCTTTGTCAGCAACACTCCGGGGCCTGTCCAGGCTTTTCCATCTGTTTTATTCAGAATCCCCGTTACGTTAAAAATTCCCACATCGGCCCAGTTTGGACGGGTAAGCATGTTAATTCCGCCCCTGTGTCTAAAAGATAGTCCACATCCTTATCGCCCACCCTCACAGTTATATATAGCCCATCTCCCCTCTGTTGTATTAGTGCGAGGAGGGGGGCCAGGGTGGGCTCTAATCGATTTTTGCTATCCCAAGTAACTCCTTCTGTTGTTGTATTGTCAGTCGCTTAAATGCTTCCATGAGGTCGTTATCTTGTGACAAGCCTGGTTTGTTGGCTGAATTGTATCCCTGGCTGCGTCCTCTTCCCCAGCCACGACCTTGCTGTTTTGCCCTGCAAGTCTTGGCCCAGTGACCTTCTTTCCCACAATAATGACATTTTCCGGGTAATTTTCCGAATGACTGTTTATCGGAATCCTGGGATTTCCATCCCATAGCCTGTACAGCTCGGACTTTAGCTCCCATATCCCGATCTAATTGGTTCCATTGATCCACCAATGCTGCAAAGGTAGTTCCTCTACCTTCCCAGTCCGGTAACACTACCTTAAGCATTTTGGACAGTTCTGGCTTTAGACCTGCCACGAAAGCTGCTTTCAGGGGTCCAAACACTTGTTCATCCATTTCTTCATCTGTATTATTCATACCCGAATGTTCTAGCCACGTGCATCTAAACCGCTCGTCATACTCCAGGATCTCCTCTGTTCCTTTCTGTTAGCAGGCTGCAATTTTTCCCCAGTCTGTCTTAGCTGGACTGAAGGCTTGCAGCCAGTGTTTAATCGCCTCCCATCCTGTGTCTAATTCTTGCTCATCCTGCCCCAAAGCTTCATCTACCTTGTCGTGCAATTTTCTTCCCTGTGTTTTTGGCACCATTATGGTCAAAATTTGCACTCCGTCCCAGGGATGAAGTTGATATATATTTCTTAAGCGGTCCAATTGGTCCCACGTTTTCACTCCCCCTTTCTTTGGATCGGGCAATTCCTTGGAACATTTATCAATTTTCTCTGGGTCTGCCGGATCATGAACTAAGTATTCTCCATACACCCTTCTCTTTGTTGTTTTGGTTCCGCCCTCATCCGCAGTCTCTTCTGATTTGACTACAAATCGTCTTTTTTTAAACGGGGCAAAGCGCACCCCTAATTCTTCATCCTCCGACACTGTATCGTCAGAGGATTCAGAAACCGTATCTATTCCTCGGTCGTGTCTTCGGGTTTGCGCTTTTAATTTATCCAAACATGGGTACCCTGGGAATTGATCAATACATTTTCCTTTTCCTATTACTGTCTCTTGACTGAATGATTTTTTCCATTCTTTAATTTCACCTTTAAGATCTTTAACTTCCGCTTCCAGCTTTTCAAGTTCAAGTTTTTTCTGTCGCAGCTGTGCACAAACAGCTTGCAATTGGTTCTTTGTACTGGTCAGTTCTCGATCATGTTGGGAACGCATTATAATTTCATTCCGGTTTCAAATCTGTCCCATAACCGCTAGGGACCATCTAGTTCGCTCTTTATTTCTCATACAGGTCGTTTTTCCCCAGACCCTTTTAATCTCGTCCAAGGACCATTGTCCTTTGGAGGTTCCGTACTTTTGTTCGATCTTAATACAGGTTTTAGATAAGTTGAATTGTTGCTCTATGTATTCTTTCAACTGTTCGAGAATTAAATCTGAAGAAACTTCAGCTGGTGCCTGCCCACCTTTAACATTTGTAGGCAATTCTTTATTCTTATCTCCTGCTGCCATTTCTTTACTGAGTTCTTTACTGGGGTCTCGAGTCGTAGGCTCTCTTGCCGATCAATAGGTCGGTGATTAATTAACTAACACACCGCCGAAGTTTAGACGTCTATGGGACCTCGAGCTGACTACCAACCGGAGGGTTCGCAAACCGGAGGCTTTCGGAATCACGTAGAAGGAGAGGTGAATTTAGTCTTTTGACCGAGGACTTTTTTTTAAAAAGAGGAGTCCTTACCTCAATATATAGGTCCGATGTCCAAAATTCAGTTTCTTTCCTCAGCGACCCTGCTCACAGCACCAAAATTGTTAGATCTCTTAATTTCCAATGAAATACGAACTCCGATGGTAGTTTTAACTTTTTAATCTTGGCAGAGAGCAACAAACTTCTTGGCTTCAAGCCAGGTCTTTGTTCTTACTGAGACACATGGTCAAAATGGTTGTATTTTATACCTGGAGAAAAGAACTCGCCTTCTTTGACCTTATTGGCTCAAGTGAAAGTCTTTTAACGTTTTAATTGGCTCGCTACCCAAGGTCCTAAAATGTCAAGTTGATTGATGAGTTAATGCAACATGCTGAGCAGCATGTAGCAGCCTTGACTTGGGGGTCTGTGAATTTTCACAGTCTGTCTAAATGAGCCTGTTTGAATACTCTATCAGTGGTGAACCTGTGGAATTCTCTGCCACAGAAAGTTGTTGAGGCCAACTAACTAAATATATTCAAAAAGGAGTTAGATGAAGTCCTTACTACTAGGGGGATCAAGGGGTATGGCGAGAAAGCAGGAATGGGGTACTGAAGTTGCATGTTCAGCCATGAACTCATTGAATGGCGGTGCAGGCTAGAAGGGCCGAATGGCCTACTCCTGCACCTATTTTCTATGTTTCTATGTTCTATGTTTCTATGAGAGGGGGCGGTCTTGGATTTGGTTTTGGGGGAATGAAGCTGGGCAGATTGAAGGGGTATTAGTGGGGGAGCACTTGGTGCCAGTGACCATAATTCAGTCAGATTCAAGTTGGTTATGGATAAGGCCAAGAATAGGCCTGGAATAAAAGTTCCGAATTGGGGAAATTTTGCTAAGTTAAGGAGTGATTTGGCCATAGTGGACTGGAAACAGCTACTTGTGGGTAAATCAGTGTCGGAACAGTGGGAGGCATTCAAGGAGGAGATCCGGAAGGCTCAGGCCAAACATATGCCCTTAAAGAAAAAAGCTGGGAAAAATAATTCTAGAGCCCTCAGGATGTCTAGGGACTTACAGGGGAGGATTAAGAAAAAAAGGGACGCTTATGTCATATACCAACGGCTAAATAATATAAAATCTTCAGAGGAATATAGAAAGTTAAGAGGCAAAATTAAAAAGGATATTAGGAATGCTATGAGAGAGCACAAGAAATTCTTGGCCAGTAAAATTAAGGAAAACCCCAAGATGTTCTATAAATATATTAAGAGTAAGAGGGTAACTAAAGAAAGGGTCGGGCCTATTGGAGACCATAAGGGCAATCTTTGTGTGGAGGCGGAAGATGTTGGTAGGGTTCTTAACGAATACTTTGCATCTGTTTTCACAAAGGAAGGGGGCAATGCAGATACTGCTATCGAGGAGGAGTGTGATATTCTGGATGAAATAAATATAGTGAGAGAGGAGGTATTAAAGGGTTTAGCAGCTTTGAAAGTAGATAAGTCCCCAGGCGCGGATGAAATGCATCCCAGGTTGTTGACCGAAGTAAAGGAGGAAATAGCAGAGGCCTTGACCATCATTTTCCAGTCCTCTTTTGATCTGGGCGAAAAAGGCCATATATAAGGGCTGGCGCTGCTCCCTGCATTTTTCCTGCAACTGTCGTGCTGCAAAGATCATGTCCGTTGTGCCCCCTAGGGGACGAAATCCACATTGTGATTCCGGGAGGAGCTCCTCGGCCACAGGGAGAAGACGATTGAGGAGAACTCGAGCGACAACCTTCCTGTAAAGTCCTTACTCTACAATATGAAACCTTGAGTCTTTATTTACAGGACTTCAAAGACAGTGACCCTGTGTGGGACCTCCCTTTTTATACCTGTGTGATCAGGTAGGAGTGTCTCCCACAAGTTCACCCCTTGTGGTCAAGATGTGCATCTAGGTTAAGTGTATACAGTAATACAGTGGTGTTACATTGTGGTTACATACATGACATCACCTTCCCCCCCCAAAGTCTTATTGGAATCACAGGTTTAGTTATTCAAGTGGTCTACGCTCCCTCGTGGAGCGCCGCAGTTGGGGCTCTGGTTGTTGGACACTGACCTGAGTGTCTGTCACCTGTGGTGATTCCGGCCTGTCCGGGCTGACCGCAGGGACTGTGCATTCTTCTGATTGCTCTTGTTGCTCATTCACTGGCGGTGTTGTGAGCTCCATCTCATGGTCTTCTTCAGGTTCCTCCGTGTCCATGCTGAACCTTTTTTTTACTTGGTCCAGATGCTTACAGCATATCTGACCATTGTTGAGTTTTACCACGATGACCCTATTCCCCTCTTTGTCAATTACAATGCCCTCAAGCCATTTGTGCCCCATGGTGTGATTGAGGATGAATACAGGATCATTTATTTCTATACATCTCCCCCTCGAATTACGGTCATGGTACTCGTTTTGTGACTTCTGCTTGCCCTCAACTATGTCGGTCAGGACTGGGTGAATGAGGGACAACCGAGTTTTGAGTGTCCATTTCATTAGTAGCTCTGCAGGCAGGACCCCCGTGAGTGAGTGCGGTCAGGATCTATCGGCCAGCAGGAGACGCGATAGGCGGCATTGTAGGGAGGGTCCTTGAATCCTGAGCATACCTTGCTTAATGATTTGGACCGCACGTTCCGCCTGGCCATTGGAGGCCGGCTTGAACGGCGCAGTCCTGACGTGGTTGATGCCATTGCCCGACATAAACTCTCAATTCGTAGCTTGTGAAACATGGGCCATTATCACTAACCAGGATGTCCGACAAGTTGTGGGTTGCAAAGATCGCACGTAGGCTTTCCAAGGTGGTGGATGAGGTGCATGAATTCAAAATGATGCACTCGATCCATTTCGAGTACGCATTTACCACACTGAGGAACATCTTTCCCATGAACGGGCCCGCGTCGTCAACATGAATGCGTGACCATGGACTGGTGGGCCAGGGCCACAGGCTGAGCGGGGCCTCCCTGAGGGCATTACCCAGCTGGGCACACGTTGTGCACCTGCGAACACAGTGTTCCAGGTCTGAATCAATTCCAGGCCACCAAACGTGTGACCGGGCAATGGCCTTCATCAGCACAATGCCTGGGTGCTCGCTGTGGAGTTCCCTGATGAATGCCTCCTTGCCCTTCTGGGGCATAACTACCCGGCTGCCCCATAGTAGGCAGTCGGCTTGGATGGAGAGCTCATCCATCCGTCTGTGGAACGGTCTGACCTCCTCAGGGCATGCTCCGTGTGCGGGCGCCCAATCCCCAGTCAGGACACATTTCTTAATCAGGGATAGGAGGGGATCTCTGTTTGTCCAGATTTTGATCTGGTGGGCTGTGATGGGGGAGCCTGAGCTGTCAAAGGCATCGACAGCCATGACCATCTCGGCGCTTTGCTCCGCTGCCCCCTCGGTGGTGGCCAGTGGAAGCCTGCTGAGCACGTCAGCGCCATTTTCAGTGCCGGGCCGGTGCCGGATGGAGTAGTCATAAGCAGCCAGCGTGAGAGCCCATCGCTGTATGCGAGCTGATGCGTTGGCATTGACAGCCTTGCTGTTTGACAACAGGGATGTTAATGGCTTGTGGTCCGTCTCTAATTCAAACTTTCTACCAAAGAGGCACTGATGCATTTTTTTTACACCATTGACACATGCAAGCGCTTCCTTCTCAACTATCCCATATCCCCGTTCTGCTTGAGAGAGCGACCTGGAGGCATAAGCCACAGGTTGTAGTTGACCCTCAGCATTGCCCTGCTGCAACACGCACCCAACCCCATAGGACGATGCATCACATGTCAGAACCAAGTTTTTACTGGGGTCGTACAGGGTCAACAACTTGTTTGAACAAAGTAGGTTTCGCGCCCGATCAAAAGCCCGTTCCTGACAGTCCCCCAAAACCAATCGCAACCCTTACGCAGGAGCACGTGTAGCGGCTCTAACAACGTGCTCAAGTTCGGCAGAAAGTTCCCAAAATAGTTCAACAGTCCCAGGAATGAACGCAACTCCGATGTGTTGCAGGGCCTGGGTGCTCGTCGAATCGCCTCTGTTTAGGATTCGGTGGGCCCAATCCCATCTGCAGCAACCCTCCTGCCCAGAAACAACCTCAGGAGCTAAGATCATGCATTTAGACTTCTTGAGTCGCATGCCTACCCGGTCCAGTCAGCGTAGCACCTCCTCCAGGTTGTGGAGGTGTTCCTCGGTGTCACGACCCGTGATGAGGATGTCGTCCTGGAATACGATCATCCCAGGAATGGATTTAAGCAGGCTTTCCATGTTTCTTTGAAAAATCGCGGCCGCTGATCGAATGCCAAATGGGCACCTGTTATAAACGAACAGTCCCTTGTGCGTGGTGATGGTGGTCAGTAGTTTAGATTCGTCGGCCAGTTCCTGGGTCAGATAGGCTGAAGTGAGGTCCAACTTGGTGAACAGCTTGCCACCTGCCAGCGTGGCGAAGAGGCCCTCCGCTCTCGGGAGCGGATATTGATCTTGTAGGGACACCTGATTGATGGTGGTCTTGTAGTTGCCACAGTTCCTGACAGAACCATCTGCTTTTAGGACGGGAACGATGGGGCTCGCCCAGTCACTGAATTCAACAGGCGAGATGATGCCCTCTCGCAACAGCCGGTCCAGTTCGCTCTCGATCTTTTCCCGCATCACATACAGCACCACTCTGGCTTTGTGGTGCACTGGCCTGGTGTCCGGGGTGATGTGTATCGCTACTTTAGTGCCTTTGAAAGTCCCGACGCCAGGTTGGAATAGTGAATTGAATGGTTGTAGGACTTGTGAGCACGAACTTCGCTCCACAGATGATATTGCGTGAACATTCCCCCATTTCCAGTTCATCTCGGCTAGCCAGCTCCTCCCCAACAGTGCGGGACCATTGCCCGGGACAATCCAGAGCGGCAGCCGATTCACTAACCCATTGTGTGTGACAGCCAACATTGCACTGCCTAGCACCGGAATGATTTCTTTAGTGTAAGTCCGTAATTGTGTCTCAATACGTGCTAATTTGGGTCTACTGGCTTGAAGTGGTCATAGCTTCTCAAATTGCTGAACGCCCATGAGTGACTGGCTGGCCCAAGTGTCCAGCTCCAAGTGCACTGGGATACCATTTAATAAAACCCTCATCATCATTGGTGGCGTTTTGGTGTATGAACTGTGAATATTCGCCACATGGACCCGCTGAACCTCGGCATCCATCGATTTGCCCCAAAAGTCATCCTGCCTCAAAGAACCCTCTTCTGGTCCATCCACCTCATATATTAGTCTGGTTGCAGGCTTCCTGCACATTTGAGCTCAGTGGCCTCTGAGATTGCAGTTCCTGCAGACAAACTGTTGGAATCTGCAAGATCTAGCTGAGTGTTTTCCCCCACACCTCCAGCATGAGTTAAAGTTTCCATTGTTGGGGACAAAGGGACTATGGCCAGGCATTCCGTGCTGACTGTCCCTTTGACTGCTCTTAAGTACCCTATTCGTGGGTGTCAATGGCCCCATCCCGGGCCGCATTGTCCACTGTGATGGCGTGAATGTCCGTTCAGCCTGCCATTGTCTCTGTTGAAGTCCTACTCTGGGGTCTATTGCTGCCTGGGGAATGTCGGACTGCCCCTGCCTGCCTGCAGGGCTCTGAGTCGCATTTGATGATGTTGACTCTCTGATCCATCGGCGCGTTAGAGGCAGAATTGCGCGCGTATATTATTTTCGTCTCTTCCTCCCCCGCCATGAAAGTTTGAGCTAACAACGCCGCCGCTTCCAAGGTCAAATCCTTATTCTCAATTAATTTGCGGAAAATTCCCACATGACCGATGCCCTCGATAAAGAAGTCCCTTAGCATCTCCCCCCTGCAGGCGTCTGTGAACTTACAGAGGCTGGCCAAACGCCGGAGGTCTGCTACAAAGTCCGGTATGCTCTGACCTTCACGACGTCGGTGGGTATAGAATCTGTGTCGGGCCATATGTATGCTACTCACCGGTTTGAGGTGCTCCCCGATCAATTTGCTAAGTTCTTCAAAGGTTTAGTCCGCCGGCTTTTCGGGTGCTAGTAAGTCCTTCATGAGCGCGTAAGTCTTTGGTCCGCAGCTGGTCAGGAGATGAGCCCTTCGCTTGTCGGCCGCTGCATCCCCCAGCCAGTCTTTAGTTACGAAGCTTTGCTGAAGCCTCTCGACAAAATCGTCCCAGTCTTCCCCAACACAGAACCATTCCTCTGTGCTACCGGTGGCCATTCTCGTGGGTCGTGAATTCCCGTTTCTCGTCGCCAATGTAAAGTCCTTACTCTACAGTATGAAACCACACGAGGCACATTCTGGGGACACGGTCACTCTGTGACCTTAACTCTTTATTCACAGGACTCCAAAGACAGTGACCCTGTGTGGGACCTCCCTTTTTATACCTGAGTGATCAGGGAAGGAGTGTCTCCCACAAGTTCCCCCTTGTGGTCAAGGTTTGCATCTAGGTCGAGTGTATACAGTGATACAGTGATGTTACATTGTGGTTACATACATGACACTTCCCAGTGGTTGATAGCAGGGAGATTCCCCTGTCGTTCCCACAGTCGGACTTGTCGCCCTTTTTAAAGATGGTCACGATCACTGCATCTCTGAAATCTCCCGGCATGCTCTCCTCCCTCCAGATGAGAGAGATGAGGTCATGTATCCACGTCAACAGCGCCTCTCCGCCATACTTTAACACCTCAGCAGGGATTCCACCCGTAGCCTGGTTATTTTTGAGCTGTTTTATGGCTTTGCCTGCCTCGTGCAACATTGGGGTTTCACTGAGCTGGTGGTGGGTCGCATGCTGCGGGATGGAGTTGAGAACACTCGAGTCAAAGGCAGAGTCTCGATTGAGGAGATCTTCAAAGTGCCTCTTCCATCGGGCCCTGACAGCCTCGGTGTCCTTGATGAGTGTTTCCCCGTTCTTGGCCAGGAGTGGGGTGGGGCCTTGGGAGTTTGGACCGTAGGTGGCCTTGACTGCAGTGAAGAATCCTCGCATACCGTGGCTGTCGGCCAGTTGTTGTATCTCCTGTGCTTTCCCCATCCACCATCTGTTCTTTAGGTCCCAGGTTTTTTGTTGGACCTGAGCCTTGAGCCGTCTGTAATGTTGTTTTGCAGCTCCCAAGTTGGGCTGTTGCTTGAGGCTCAGAAATGCCTTGCGATTGCGATCTGTTAGTGCTTCGATCTCCTGATCATTTTCAGCAAACCAGTCCTGATGTTTTCTGGTTGAGTGACCAAGTGTCTCTTCACAGACACTGGTTATAGAGGCCTGGAGGGCAGACCAAGTGCTGTGGGGATTCAGCACCTCAGGGTCATCAAGGCACGCCAGATTGGCTGTGAGGCGCTGGCTGTATAGGGCTCTCTTAGCTGGGTCTCTCAGCTGGGTCTCTCAGTGCCCCAGCATTAACTTTTTTGCGGCACTGCTTCTGCTGTCCCCTCTGTTTTGGGGCAATGTTAATGTCGATGATGGATCGGATTAGGCGGTGGTCCGTCCAGCAGTCGTCAGCTCCTGTCACGGCGCGGGTGATGGCCTTTTTCGATCTTACAAAGGCCTTTGACACTGTCAACCTTGAGGGTCAATGGAGCGTCCTCCTCCGTTTCGGATTCCCCCAAAAGTTTGTCACCATCCTCTGCCTGCTCCCCGATGACATACAGGCCGTGATCCTGACCAACGGATCCATCACAGACCCAATCCACGTCCGGACCGGGGTCAAACAGGGCTGTGTCATCGCTCCAACCCTCTTCTCAATCTCCCTCGCTGCAATGCTCCACCTCACAGTCAACAAGTTCCCCGCTGGAGTGGAGCTAAACTACAGAACCAGTGGGAAGCTGTTTAACCCACGCTGCCTCCAGGCCAGGTCCAAGATCACCCCAACCTCTGTCGTTGAGCTACAGTACGCAGACAACGCCTGCATCTGTGCACATTCAGAGGCTGATCTCCAGGATATAGTCGATGTATTCACCGAGGCGTACGAAAGCATGGGCCTTACGCTAGACATCCGTAAGACAAAGGTCCTCCACCAGCCTGTCCTCGCCGCACAGCACTGCCCCCCCGAGTCATCAAGATCCACGGCGCGGCCCTGGACAACGTGGACCACTTCCCTTATCTCGGGAGCCTCTTATCAACAAGAGCAGACATTGACGACGAGATCCAACACCGCCTCCAGTGCGCCAGTGTAGCCTTCGGCCGCCTGAGGAAAAGAGTGTTTGAAGACCAGGCCCTCAAATCTACCACCAAACTCATGGTCTACAGGGCTGTAGTAATACCCGCCCTCCTGTATGGGTCTGAGGCATGGACGATGTATGGAAGGCACCTCAAGTCGCTGGAGATATATCACCAACGATGTCTCCACAAGATCCTGCAAATCCCCTGGGAGGACAGACCAACATCAGTGTCCTCGACCAGGCCAACATCCCCAGTATTGAAGCACTGACCACATTCGATCAGCTTCACTGGGCAGGCCACATAGTACACATGCCAGATACGAGACTCCCGAAGCAAATGCTTTATGCGGAGCTCCCTCATGGTAAATGAGCCAAAGGAGGACAGCGGAAACGTTACAAGGACCACCCTCAAAGCCTCCCTGGTAAAGTGTGACATCACCACTGACACCTGGGAGACCCTGGCCGCAGACCGCCCGAGGTGGAGAAAGTCCATCCGGGAGGGCGCTGAGCTCTTCGAGTCTCAACGCAAGGAGCGTGAAGAGGTCAAGCAGAAGGAGCGTGCGGAAAACCAGCCCCACCCACCCCTTCCCTCGACGAATGTCTGTCCCACCTGTGACAGGGTCTGTGGCTCTCGTATCGGACTGTTCAGCCACCAGAGAACTCACTGGGAGTGGAAGCAAGTCTTCCTCGATTCCGAGGGACGGCCGATGATGGTGACCTGGGGAGGTGCCGGAGGATTGGAGGACTGCTAATGGAGTAGCCTTATTTAAGAGCGGAGAAAGGGATAGGCCGAGTAATTACAGGCCTGTCAGTGGTGGGAAAATTATTGGAAAAAATCCTGAAAGACAGGATAAATCTGCATTTGTAAAGGCAAGGATTAATTAGGGAGAGTCAGCATTTGTAAAGGGAAGAACATGTTTGACTAACCTGATTTAATTTTTTGAGGAGGTAATCAAGAGAGTCAATGAGGGTGCTGCGTACGATGTCGGAGGGGCAGTACTGAGGGAGTGCTGCACTGTCAGAGGGGCAGTACTGAGGGAGTGCCGCACTGTCGGAGGGGCAGTACTGAGGGAGAGCTGCACTGTCGGAGGGGCAGTACTGAGGGAATGCTGCACTGTCGGAGGGGCAGTACTGAGGGAGAGCTGCACTGTCAGAGGGGCAGTACTGAGGGAGTGCCGCACTGTCGGAGGGGCAGTACTGAGGGAGCGCTGCACTGTCGGAGGGGCAGTACTGAGGGAGAGCTGCACTGTCGGAGGGGCAGTACTGAGGGAGTGCCGCACTGTTGGAGGGGCAGTACTGAGGGAGCGCCGCACTGTCGGAGGGGCAGTACTGAGGGAGCGCTGCACTGTCGGAGGGGCAGTACTGAGGGAGTGCTGCACTGTCGGAGGGGCAGTACTGAGGGAGTGCTGCACTGTCGGAGGGGCAGCACTGAGGGAGTGCTGCATTATCGGAGGTGTTGTCTTTCAGATGAGACGTTAAACCTGGGCCCAGTCTGCTCTCTCAGGTGGATGTAAACGATACTAAAGTGCACGGAAGTTCTCCAATATTTATCCCTCAATCAACAGCTAAAATATTTAATTTACTTGCTGTTTGTGGGAACTTGCACAAACTCTCTGTTTTTCGGATGAGACGTTAAAAGATCCCAAGGCACTATTTCGAAGAAGAGCGGGGGAGTTCTCCCCGGTGTCCTGGGGCTAATATTTATCCCTTAATCAACATAACAAACACAGATTATCCGGTCATTATCACATTGCTGTGTGTGGGAGCTTGCTGTGTGCAAATTGACTGCTGCGTTTCCCACATTACAACAGTGAGCACACTCCAAAAGTACTTCATTGGCTGTAAAGCTCTTTGAGGCGTCCGGACTTAACCACATCACTCTTAAACTTGAGATGAAATTCTATCATATTATGATCACACTTCTCCAGACGATCCTTTATACAAGATGACTAATTAACCCTGTCACTGCACAATACTCGATCTAACATAGTTGGTTCATTGACTTATTGTTCCAGAAAACTGTCTCGAATGCATCCCATGAACTCATGCTCTGGACTACTTTGGTTTTCCCAGTCTATATGAAGTTTATGGTCCCCACAATGATTGCATTACCCTGTTACATGCTCCTCTAGATCCCTGACTTACCCTGTGTCCAACAGATGATTACTGTCAGGGGGCCTGTAACTGTACTCACCAGGCTTTCCCCCCATTCGTTATTTATTAGTTCCACCCCAGCAGATTCTACATACGAACATACCAACAATGACGGTCAGGTAAAGACTACCTGGTTCATCAGCCTGTCCCCATAACCCCGATACATTGTGTATCACAACAGCTACACCCCACCCAAAACCATGTCATCTCCTGGGAGAGGCAAAAAACAGATAAAAACCCAGGCCAATTTGGGGAAAAAATCTGGGGAATTCCTCTTGATGGCTTCAAGACAGAAAGCTGAGAGTCGGGGTAAAAGTGTGGCAGAGGGTGGGTTGTGGTGATCTACAGGGATCAGTGCTGGGACCACTGTTGGTCACAATTTATATCGACCATTTAGACTTTGGAATTTTTGCGGATGACAATTTTTGTGGTGATAGTCAATACTGAGAACATAGGAACATAAGAAATAGGAGCAGGAGTAGGCCATACAGCCCCTCGAGCCTGCTCCGCCATTTAATAAGATCATGGCTGATCTGATCATGGACTCAGCTCCACTTCCCCGCCCGCTCCCCATAACCCTTCACTCCCTTATCACTCAAAAATCTGTCTATCTCCATCTTAAATATATTTAATGGCCCAGCCTCCACAGCTCTCTGGGGCAGAGAATTCCACAGATTTACAACCCTCTGAGAGAAGAAATTCCTCCTCATCTCAGTTTTAAATGGTGACCCCTTATTCTTAAACTATGCCCGCTAGTTCTAGATTCCCCATGAGTGGAAATATCTTCTCTGCATTCACCTTGTCAATCCCCCTCAGAATCTTATATGTTTCGATAAGATCCCCTCTCATTCATCTAAACTCCAAAAAGTATAGACCCAACCTACTCAAACTATCTTCATAAGTCACCCAACCCCCTCATCTCCGGAATCAACTTAGTGAAGCTTCTCTGAACTGCCTCCAATGCAAGTATATCCTTCCTTAAATATGGAGACCAAAACTGCACGCAGTACTCCAGGTGTGGCCTCACCAATACCCTGTACAGTTGTAGCAGGACTTCTCTGCTTTAATACTCTATCCCCCTTGCAATAAAGACCAACATTCCATTTGCCTCATGATTACTTGCTGTACCTGCATACCAACATAGAAACATAGAAAATAGGAGCAGGAGTAGGCCATTCGGCCCTTCGAGCCTGCACCACCATTCAATAAGATCATGGCTGATCATTCCCTCAGTACCCCTTTCCTGCTTTCTCTCCATACCCCTTGATCCCTTTAGCCATAAGGGGTTGACATTTAACTTTTTGTGTTTCATGCACAAGGCCCCCCAGGTCTCTCTGTACTGCAGCATGTTGTAATCTCTCTCCATTTAAATAATAACTTGTTTTTTTATTTTTCATGTCAAAGTGCATGACCTCATACTTTCCAACATTATACACCATCTGCCAAATTTTTGCCCACTCACTTAGCCTATCTATGTCCCTTTGCAGATTTTTTGTGTCCTCCTCATTCATTGCTTTCCCATCCATCTTTGTATCATCAGCAAACTTGGCTACGTTACACTCGGTCCCTTCTTCCAAGTCATTAATATAAATTGTAAATAGTTGAGGCCCCAGCACCGATCCCTGTGGCACCCCTCGAGTTACTGTTTGCCAATAGGAAAATTACCCATTTAGAAACCTAGAAAATAGGAGCAGGAGTAGGCCATTCGGCCCTTCGAGCCTGCACCGACTCTCTATTTTCTATTGGTTAGCCAATCCACTATCCATCCCCCAACCCCGTGAACTTTTATCTTGTGCAGTAACCTTTTATGTGGCACCTTATTGAATGCCTTCTGGAAATCCAAATACATCACATCCACTGGTTCCCCCTTATCCACCCTGTTCATTACATCCTCAAAGAACTCCAGCAAATTTGTCAAACATGACTTCCCTTTCATAAACCCATGCTGACTCTGCTTGATTGAATTTTGCTTTTCCAAATGTTCCGCTACTGCTTCCTTAATAATGAACTCCAGCATTTTCCCAACCACAGATGTTAGGCTAACTGGTCTATGGTTTCCTGCTTTTTGTCTGCCTCCTTTTTTAAATAGGGGCGTTACATTTGCAGTTTTCCAATCCGCTGGGACCTCCCCAGAATCCAGGGAATTTTGGTACATTACAACCAATGCATCCACTATCCCTGCAGTCACTTCTTTTAAGACCCTGTGATGTAAGGCATCAGGTCCAGGGGACTTTGTCTGTCTTTAGTCCCACTATTTTACCGAGTGCAACTTCATTAGTGATAGTGATTGTATTAAGTTCTTCCCTCCCTATAGCCTCTTGATTATCCACTATTGGGATGTTTTTAGTGTCTTCTACCGTGAAGATCGATACAAAATATTTGTTCCAATGTCTCTGCCATTTCCCTGTTCTCCATTATTAATTCCCCAGTCTCATCCTCCAGGGGACCAACATTTACTTTAGCCACTCTTTTCCTTTATATATTCCTGAAGAAACTCTTACTATTGTTTTTATATTTCTTGCTAGTTTCTTTCATAATCTATCTTCCCTCTCTTTATTTATTTTTTAGTCATTCTTTGCTGGTTTAAAAAAATTTCCCAATCCTCTGGCCTACCACTAATCTTGGCCACATTGTATGCCCTTGTTTTCAATTTGATACCCTCCTGTATTTCCTAAGTTAGCCACGGATGGTATTCCCTTCTCAAAGTCTTTTCTTCTCGCTGGGATATATTTTTGTTGAAAGTTATGAACATAGAAACATAGAAAATAGGTGCAAGAGTAGGCCATTCGGCCCTTCGAGCCTGCACCACCATTCAATGAGTTCATGGCTGAACATGCAACTTCAGTACCCCATTCCTGCTTTCTCGCCATACCCCTTGGTCCCCCTAGTAGTAAGGACTTCATCTAACTCCTTTTTGAATATATTTAGTGAATTGGCCTCAACAACTTTCTGTGGTAGAGAATTCCACAGGTTCATCATTCTCTGGGTGAAGAAGTTTCTCCTCATCTCGGTCCTAAATGGCTTACCCCTTATCCTTAGACTGTGACCCCTGGTTCTGGACTTCCCCAACATTGGGAACATTCTTCCTGCATCTAACCTGTCTAAACCCGTCAGAATTTTAAACGTTTCTATGAGGTCCCCTCTCATTCTTCTGAACTCCAGTGAATACAAGCCCAGTTGATCCAGTCTTTCTTGATAGGTCAGTCCCGTCATCCCGGGAATCAGTCTGGTGAACCATCGCTGCACTCCCTCAATAGCAATAATGTCCTTCCTCAAGTTAGGAGACCAAAACTGTACACAATACTCCAGGTGTGGCCTCACCAAGGCCCTGTACAACTGTAGCAACACCTCCCTGCCCCTGTACTCAAATAACTCCTTAAATGTCTGCCACTGCTTATCAACCGACCTACACTTTAATCTATTTTCCCAGTGCACCTTAGCCAACTCTGCCCTCATACCTTTGTAATCGCCTTTGTTCAAGATCAGGACACTGGCTTGAGATCCAACTTTCTCACCATCCAACGGAATTTAAAATTCAAAGTTATGGTCACTCTTTCTTAGAGGATCCTTTACTGGGAGACCATTTATTAATCCTGTCTCATTACACAGTACTAGGTCTAAGATCGCCTGCTCGCTGGTTGGTTCCACAACGTACTGTTGCAGAAGGACTGCAACAAATTACAGGGGGACTTTAATAAACTTGCAGAATGGGCATATAATTGGCAAATGAAGTTCAACACAGATAAATGTGAGGTATTACATTGTTAGGAAGAATAGGGAGGTCACTTATTACTGGGAGGGTGGAGTCTGGGTGGGGGAGAGGAACAAAGGGATCTTGGATACAAATACACAAATCACTAAACATTGAGACATGGGTTAGCATGGCCATAAAAAGCAAACCAAGCTCTAGAGTTTGTTTCCAGAGTTATAAAATTGAAAAGTAGTGAAGTTATACTAAACCTGTATGAAACCTTGGTTAGACTACATTTGGAGCACTGTGTACAGTTCTGGTCGCCATATTATAAAAAGGATGTAGAGGCACTGGAGAGGGTGCAGAGAAGATTTACAAGGATGATTCCAGAAATGTGAGGGTTACATATCAGGAAAGGATGAACAGGCTGGGACTCGTTTCTCTTGAAAAAAGGCTGAGTGAAGACCTAATAGAGGTCTTTAAAATTATGAACGAGAATGTTCCCACTTGTGGGGAAGAGCATAACTAGAGGCCATCAATATAAGATCATCACTGTCATGTATTTAACTGTCATTGTAACCCATGTATAAGCTGACCTCAGTTGTACACCATGAGAACATTGACCACTAGGTGGTGAACTTGTGGGAGAAACTCCTAACCTGCACTTTCAGGTATAAAAGGGGAAGCTCCACCCACCTTCATCACTTCAGTGCTGGCTAATAAAGGTTACTGGTCACAGAGTGACCTTCTCTCAAGTATGGGCCTCGTGTGCATTTGTACTGTATAGTAAGAACATTTCATTGGCGACGAGAGACTGGGATTTAAACCACGTGAGCATGGCCACTAGCAGCACAGACGAGAGGTACTGTGTTGGTGATGATTGGGATGATTTTATTGAGAGACTACAGCAAAGTTTTGTCACTAAGGAATGGCTGGGACAGGATTCGGCCGACAAACGCAGGGCTCATCTCCTGACGGTTTGTGGATCCAGAACGTACTCCCTGATGAAGGACCTTCTAACGCCAGAGAAGCCGGCGGACAAGACTTTTGAAGAGCTCAGTAAGTTGATCGGGGAACACTTTAAACCGGCGAGCAGCATGCACATGGCGAGACACCGGTTTTACACACACCGGCGGCGAGAAGGGCAAAGCGTTCCAGACTTCGTGGCAGACCTCCGGCGACTGGTGAGCCGATGTAAGTTCCCAGATGCATGCAGAGCGGAGATGCTGCGAGACTTTTTTATTGAGGGCATCGGGCACGCTGGGGTTTTCAGGAAACTGATTGAGACCAAAGACTTGACCCTGGAAACGACGGCTTTGATGGCCCCGACATTTATCTCAGGGGAGGAAGAGACCAGATGATGTTTGACAAAAATCTTGGTTTAAATGCAGTAAATGGAGAGGGAGTCAACATTGTTAACATGGCACACAGTTCTCCAGGCAGACAGGGGCAATCGGACATGCCCCAGCATGTAGTCGAACCCAAAGCCATGAACTCATTGAATGGTGGTGCAGGCTTGAAGGGCCGAACAGCCTACTCCTGCACCTATTTTCTATGTTTCTATGTTTCTAAAGCAGGAATTTAGCAGAGACAATGGCTAGCTGATCGGCGATTCATGCCATCGCAAGGGACAATGCGGCCAGTAATGGGGCCATCAACACCTGTCAATGGTGCGTTTAAGAACAGTTACAGAGATAGTCAGAGACGATCGACTGGTAATGGACCTTTTGTTTCCAACAACGGCTCATGTTGGAGGTGTGGAGGCAAACACCCTGCCAGAGCTTGCAGATATCAGCAATATACCTGCAGAAATTGCCACGTCAGCGGTCACTTGGCGCGTATGTGCAGGAAGCCTGCAGCCAGGTTGATGTACGAGGAGGACGGGCCCGATGTTAGCCCTACGAGGCCAAATGGACACTGGGGGAAATCGCTGGAAGCTGAAGTTCAGCGAGTTCATGTGGAGCACATATACAGTTCATACACCAGGACACCACAGATAATGATGAAAGTGCTCCTCAAAGGCATCCCAGTATCAATGGAGCTCAACACGGGGGCCAGCCAATCCCTGATGAGTATCAAACAGTTCGACAAGTTGTGGGCGTCCAAGGCCAGGAGGCCAAAATTATTGCCGGTTGACGCACAGCTACGGACATATACAAAGGAGATCATTCCGGTGCTAGGCAGCGCCACGGTAGTCGTGACCCACAAAGATTCGGAGAACAGGTTGCCACTCTGGAGTGTCCCGGGGGATGGTCCCGCAGTGCTGGGGAGGAGTTGGCTTGCTGTCATGAACTGGAAATGGGGCGATGTCAATGCAATTTCTTCTGTGGAGCGAATATCATGCTCACAGGTCCTGGACAAATTTGACTCACTATTTCAACCCGGCATTGGCACCTTCATGTGACCAAGATAGTGATTCACAAACCCGGCCGCCAGGCCAGTACACCACAAGGCCAGAGCGGTGCCATACGTGATGCGGGAAAAGATAGCTGAGGGAAGGCATCATCTCGCCAGTCGAATTCAGTGACTGGGCGAGCCCGATTGTGCCGGTGCTCAAGGCGGATGGGTCGGTCAGGATATGTGGCGATTACAAGGCCACCATCAATCGGGTGTCACTCCAAGACCAGCACCCGCTACCGAGAGCGGAGGACCTCTTTGCAAACTTATTTCAAAATTGGACCTGACCTCAGCTTACATGACCCAGGAGCTGGCGAGTGAGTCGAAGAAGCTGACCACCATCACGACACACAAGGGATTGTTTGAGTATAACAGATGTCCGTTCAGGATTCGCTCGGCCGCCGCGATCTTTCAACGAAACGTGGAAAGTCTCCTCAAGTCGAGTCCAAGGACGGTGGTTTTTCAAGACGACATCCTCATTACGGGTTACGATACTGAAGAACATCTCCACAACCTGGAGGAGGTGCTACGCAGACTGGACCGGGTAGGTCTGCGACTGAAAAAGGCGAAGTGCGTTTTCCTAGCTCCAGAGGTAGAATTCCTGGGGATGAGGGTAGCAGCAGACGGGATCAGCCCTACTGCGTCCAAAACGGAAGCGATCCAGAGAGCACCCAGACCCCGTAACACGACGGAGCTGCATTCGTTCCTGGGGCTCCTGAACTATTTTGGTAACTTTCTTCCCAAATTGAGCACGCTGTTAGAGCCGCTACACATGCTCCTACGCAAAGGTCGTGAATGGGTCTGGGGGGACAGCCAGGAAAGGGCTTTTAATAGAGCACGCAATTTGTTATGCTCCAACAATCTATTAACGCTATATGACCCATGTAAGAAACTTGTGTTAACGTGCGATGTGTCGTCCTATGGTGTCGGGTGTGTGTTGCAGCATATCAATGCCAAGGGTCAGTTACAGCTGATAGCTTATGCCTCCAGGAGTCTGTCCCAGGCAGAAAGGGGCTACGGGATGGTAGAAAAGGAGGCGCTTGCATGTGTGTATGCGGTAAAAAAAATGCACCAGTGCCTGTTTGGCAGGAAATTTGAGCTGGAGACAGATCACAAACCCCTAACGTCCCTTTTGGCCGACAACAAGGCCATAAATGCAAATGCGTCGGCCCGCATACAGAGGTGGGCACTCACGTTAGCTGCCGATGTCTACACAATTCGGCACAGACCGGGCACCAAAAACTGCGCCGATGCACTCAGCAGGCTCCCACTAGCCACCACTGAGGGGGCTACCGAGCATGCTGCTGAGATGGTCATGGCTGTTGAAGCTTTCGGAAGCGAAGGCTCACCCGTGACAGCCCGTCAGATTAAAGTCTGGACAAATAGAGACCCGCTATTGTCTCTAGTCAAGAAATGTGTCCTGAATGGGGACTGGGCAGCCACGTACAGGGCATGCCCTGAGAAATTTAAACCATTTCACAGGCGCAAGGATGAACTCTCGATTCAGGCCGATTCCCTACTGTGGGGAAACCGCGTAGTCATGGCCCAGATGGGCAGAGAGGTGTTCATCAGAGAACTCCACAATGGGCACCTGGGCATTGTCACAATGAAGGCAATTGCCAGGTCACACGTTTTGTGGCCAGGAATAGATGCAGATCTGAAACTTTGTGTTCGCAGGTGCAACACATGTGCCCAGCTGGGCAATGCGCCCAGGGAAGCCCCCCTTAGCCCCTGATCCTGGCCCGCCAAGCCATGGTCACGCATCCAAACAGTAGTAGTGATGTTGGGGAGGGCATCAAACAGGAAATTAGGGGTGCATGCAATAAAGGTGCAGCAGTTATCATGGGTGACTTTAATATGCACATAGATTGGGCTAACCAAACTGGAAGCAATACGGTGGAGGAGGATTTCCTGGAGTGCATAAGGGATGGTTTTCTAGACAAATATGTCGAGGAACCAACTCGGGGGGAGGCCATCTTAGACTGGGTGTTGTGTAATGAGAGAAGATTAATTAGCAATCTCGTTGTGCGAGGCCCCTTGGGGAAGAGTGACCATAATATGGTGGAATTCTACATTAGGATGGAGAATGAAACAGTTAATTCAGAGACCATGGTCCAGAACTTAAAGAAGGGTAACTTTGAAGGTATGAGGCGTGAATTGGCTAGGATAGATTGGCAAATGATACTTAAGGGATTGACTGTGGATGGGCAATGGCAGACATTTAGAGACCGCATGGATGAACTACAACAATTGTACATCCCTGTCTGGTGTAAAAATAAAAAAGGGAAGGTGGCTCAACCGTGGCTATCAAGGGAAATCAGGAATAGTATTAAAGCCAAGGAAGTGGCATACAAATTGGCCAGAAATAGCAGCGAACCCGGGGACTGGGAGAAATTTAGAACTCAGCAGAGGAGGACAAAGGGTTTGATTAGGGCAGGGAAAATGGAGTACGAGAAGAAGCTTGCAGGGAACATTAAGGCGGATTGCAAAAGCGTCTATAGATATGTAAAGAGAAAAAGGTTAGTAAAGACAAACATAGGTCCCCTGCAGTCAGAATCAGGGGAAGTCATAACGGGGAAGAAATAAATGTCAGACCAATTGAACAAGTACTTTGGTTCGGTATTCACTAAGGAGAACACAAACAACCTTCCGGATATAAAAGGGGTCAGAGAGTCTAATAAGAAGGAGGAACTGAGGGAAATCCTTATTAGTCGGGAAATTGTGTTGGGGAAATTGATGGGATTGAAGGCCGATAAATCCCCAGGGCCTGATGGACTGCATCCCAGAGTACTTAAGGAGGTGGCCTTGGAAATAGCGGATGCATTGACAGTCATTTTCCAACATTCCATTGACTCTGGATCAGTTCCTATTGAGTGGAGGGTAGCCAATGTAACCCCACTTTTTAAAAAAGGAGGGAGAGAGAAAACAGGGAATTATAGACCGGTCAGCCTGACATCGGTAGTGGGTAAAATGATGGAATCAATTATTAAGGATGTCATAGCAGCGCATTTGGAAAGAGGTGACATGATAGGTCCAAGTCAGCATGGATTTGTGAAAGGGAAATCATGCTTGACAAATCTTCTGGAATTTTTTGAGGATGTTTCCAGTAGAGTGGACAAGGGAGAACCAGTTGATGTGGTGTATTTGGACTTTCAGAAGGCGTTCGACAAGGTCCCACACAAGAGATTAATGTGCAAAGTTAAAGCACATGGGATTGGGGGGTAGTGTGCTGACGTGGATTGAGAACTGGTTGTCAGACAGGAAGCAAAGAGTAGGAGTAAATGGGTACTTTTCAGAATGGCAGGCAGTGACTAGTGGGGTACCGCAAGGTTCTGTGCTGGGGCCCCAGCTGTATACACTGTACATTAATGATTTAGACGAGGGGATTAAATGTATTGTCTCCAAATTTGTAGATGACACTAAGTTGGGTGGCAGTGTGAGCTGCGAGGAGGATGCTATGAGGCTGTAGAGTGACTTGGATAGGTTAGGTGAGTGGGCAAATGCGTGGCAGATGAAGTATAATGTGGATAAATGTGAGGTTATCCACTTTGGTGGTAAAAACAGAGAGACAGACTATTATCTGAATGGTGACAGATTAGGAAAAGGGGAGGTGCAACGAGACCTGGGTGTCATTAGTCATTGAATGTTGGCATGCAGGTACAGCAGGCGGTTAAGAAAGCAAATGGCATGTTGGCCTTCATAGCGAGGGGATTTGAGTACAGGGGCAGGGAGGTGTTACTACAGTTGTACAGGGCCTTGGTGAGGCCACACCTGGAGTATTGTGTACAGTTTTGGTCTCCTAACTTGAGGAAGGACATTCTTGCTATTGAGGGAGTGCAGCGAAGGTTCACCAGACTGATTCCCGGGATGGCGGAACTGACATATCAAGAAAGACTGGATCAACTGGGCTTGTATTCACTGGAGTTCAGAAGAATGAGAGGGGATCTCATAGAAACGTTTAAAATTCTGATGGGTTCAGACAGGTTAGATGCAGGAAGAATGTTCCCAATGTTGGGGAAGTCCAGAACCAGGGGTCACAGTCTAAGGATAAGGGGTAAGCCATTTAGGACCGAGATGAGGAGAAACTTCTTCACCCAGAGAATCGTGACCCTGTGGAATTCTCTACCACAGAAAGTTGTTGAGGCCAGTTCGTTGGATATATTCAAGAGGGAGTTAGATAAGGCCTGTACAGCTAAAGGGATCAAGGGGTATGGGAGAAGGCAGGGAAGGGGTACTAAGGTGAATGTTCAGCCATGATCTTATTGAATGGCGGTGCAGGCTCGAAGGGCTGAATGGCCTCCTCCTGCACCTATTTTCTATGTTTCTATGTTTCTATGTTTCTATGTTTCTATGGGGGTAATGATGCCTTTCCTCATCGATTCTGACATGCTGCTGGCCAGAAGCATGCCCCCGTACACATTTTATCTTCACATATCTATCAAAGCTTTTGCAGTCAGTTTTTATGTTCCCTGCAAGCTTCCTCTCATACTCTATTTTCCCCCTCCTAATTAAACCTTTTTTCCTCCTCTGCTGAATTCTAAATTTCTCCCAGTCCTCAGGTTTTCTGCTTTTTCTGGCCAATTTATATGCGTCCTCCTTGGATTTAACACTATCCCTAATTTCACTTGTTAGCCACGGTTGAGCCACCTTCCCCGTTTTATTTTTACTCCAGACAGGGATGTACAATTGTTGAAGTTCATCCATGTGATCTTTAAATGTTTGCCATTGTTTATCCACCGTCAATCCTTTAAGTATCATTCACCAGTCTATTCTAGCCAATTCATGTCTTATACCATCGAAGTTACCTTTCTTTAAGTTCTATTTAAGCAGAAGGGGGAGAGGGAGGAAATTAAAAACTGGCGGCCCATTCCGCTGCTCAATGTGGACTACAAGATCCTGTCAAAGGTCATTGCCAACAGGGTCAAGTCTGCTCTGGAGCTGGTGATCCACTCGTACCAGACCTGTGCTGTCCCCGGCAGGAAGGTCTCTTATAGCCTGGCGCTACTCAGGGATACGATCGCCTACGTGCGGGACAGGAGGGTGAACACCTGTTTAATCAGCTTAGACCAGGAGAAGGCCTTGGACAGGATATTGCACACGTACCTGATGGATGTGCTCTCCAAGATGGGGTTTGGGGAGGGTATCCGCAATTGGATCCAACTGCCCTACACAGACATCAGTAGTGCAGTCCTAATCAACGGCTGGGAAACTGAAAGCTTTCCGATCAGGTCTGGAGTCAGGCAAGGCTGTCCTCTCTCCTCTGTCTTGTTTGTGTGTTGTATCGAGCCCTTTGCCGGGTCCATCAGGAAGGATGCGGGCATTAGAGGGGTGACGATCCCAGGCAGCGGAGGCGCTCAGGTCAAGACCTCCCTGTACATGGACGACGTCGCTGTCTTTTGCTCGGATCCACAGTCGGTCCGCAGATTGCTCACAATCTGCGACCAGTTTGAACAGGCCTCGGGAGCAAAGGTCAATCGCAGCAAAAGCGAGGCCATGCTCTTTGGCAACTGGGCCGACCGATCCTTTATTCCCTTCACCGTTAAGCCAGATTACCTGAAGGTGTTGGGAATATGGTTCGGAGCGGACAAGGCGTGTGCCAAAAACTGGGAAGAGCGTATCGCTAAAGCCAAACATAAACTGGGATGGTGGAAGCTGTGCTCCCTCTCCATGGCAGGAAAGAACCTGGTCATCAGGAGTGAGGTGCTCTCGGGGTTGTTGTACGTGGCACAGGTCTGGCCCATCTCTCGCTCCTGTGCCCCAGCAGTCACCCGGGCCGTCTTCCACTTCATATGGAGATCGAAAATGGACCGTGTCCGCAGAGACACGATGTACAAATCTCTGGACAGTGGAGGAAAGGATGTTTCAAACGTGGTCCTCATCCTGATGGCCACCTTTGTGTGCGGCTGCTCCAGCTGTGCACTGACCCCCGGTACACAAGCACCAAGTGTCACTACGTGCTGAGATTCTCTCTGTCCCCGGTGTTGCGAAGGATGGGTCTAGCCACGCTGCCACGGAATGCCCCAACCAGTTGGACCATGCCTCACCACCTGTCCTTCGTGGAAAAGCTTTTCAAGAAAAACACCTTTGACCACAAGGCCATGAAGCAGTGGTCAACATGGAAGGTTCTGGACACCCTATGGAAGAAGGAGATGATGGATCCTGTCGGACGGTTCCTCGAGCAGACTGTCGAACATGTTTGGCATAATGTCTCATCACCAGAGCTTTCACACAAGCACCAAGACGTCGCTTGGTTGGCGGTGAGGAGGGCCTTACCCGTCAGATCCTTCGTGCACAGCCGGGGTTTCAGAGACACGGCATGGTGCCCCCGAGTTGGCTGTGGTGCGGACAAGACTGTCATCCATCTCCTTCGGGATTGCCCCTTCGCAAGGCAGGTCTGGAAAGAGATGCAGTGGTTGCTGTCGAGGTTCATCCCGAGCAGCTCCGTAACACAGGACTCTGTGCTCTGCGGACTGTTCCCCGGGACACACACCCAGACAGACATCACCTGCTGCTGGAGAGCCATCAACTCGGTCAAAGAGGCTCTTTGGTCTTCCCGAAACTTGCTGGTCTTCCAGAGCAAGGAGCTGTCCACGGCCGAGTGTTGCAGACTGACACAATCCAAGGTCCAGGAGTACGTGCTGAGGGACGCAGTAAAGGTTGGTGCAGTTACCGCAAAGGCACCATGGGTAAGGCCCTTCTGCCTTTGTACTTTAAGGGGCTGGGATCAGTAATTAACCCCCCTCGGGCCGAGCGTGGGGGCACCCTGAAAAAATGTAAAAGTACATGCTGTGTATTCGATCAAATGAATATCATACGTATTGAATGTATGGTAATGTATGTATCGTATCGTATGTAATATAATGACCTTTGTACCCGGATATATTGTATGGAATGCATCCAAATGTACTGAACGCTTTTCAAATGTATCCTGAAAATTTTTATATGAACAAAGTATATATTTTTAAAACAAAAAAAAATGAGGGATAATCACTCACTCCCCCCGGGCTGTACCATGTTACGGGGAGAACCGCTCACAGCCCGCTGAACCCCCGGGCTGTACCATGTTACGGGGAGAACCGCTCACAGCCCGCCCACCCCCGGGCTGTACCATGTTACGGGGAGAACCGCTCACAGCCCGCCCACCCCCGGGCTGTACCATGTTACGGGGAGAACCGCTCACAGCCGCCCCCACCCCCGGGCTGTACCATGTTACGGGGAGAACTGCTCACAGCCCGCCCACCCCTGTACTGTACCATGTTACGGGGAGAACCGCTCACAGCCCGCCCACCCCTGTACTGTACCATGTTACGGGGAGAACCGCTCACAGCCCGCTGAACCCCCGGGCTGTACCATGTTACGGGGAGAACCGCTCACAGCCCGCCCACCCCCGGGCTGTACCATGTTACGGGGAGAACCGCTCACAGCCGCCCACCCCCGGACTGTACCATGTTACGGGGAGAACCGCTCACAGCCCGCCCACCCCGGGCTGTACCATGTTACGGGGAGAACCGCTCACAGCCCGCCCACCCCCGGGCTGTACCATGTTACGGGGAGAACCGCTCACAGCCCGCCCACCCCGGGCTGTACCATGTTACGGGGAGAACCGCTCACAGCCGCCCCCACCGCGCTGTGCGAGAGGTCAGACTAATTGTCGCTTCGAGGAGTTTTGTCATCGTGCCCCACACGAAAAACAAACTGGTGGCGGCAGCACTGCAATTCGACCTTTTATTGTCATCATCCCTCTGGCGGCTTCTAACACCAATCGCTCAATTCCACCATGTACCTGCCCTGGGAGTGTTTGATGGGACAGTGTAGAGGGAGCTTTACTCTGTATCTAACCCCCTGTACCTGCCCTGGGAGTGTTTGATGGGACAGTGTAGAGGGAGCTTTACTCTGTATCTAACCCCGTGGTGTACCTGCCCTGGGAGTGTTTGATGGGACAGTGTAGAGGGAGCTTTACTCTGTATCTAACCCCGTGGTGTACCTGCCCTGGGAGTGTTTGATGGGACAGTGTAGAGGGAGCTTTACTCTGTATCTAACCCCATGCTGTGCCTGCCCTGGGAGTGTTTGATGGGACAGTGTAGAGGGAGCTTTACTCTGTATCTAACCCCCTGTACCTGCCCTGGGAGTGTTTGATGGGACAGTGTAGAGGGAGCTTTACTCTGTATCTAACCCCCTGTACCTGCCCTGGGAGTGTTTGATAGGACAGTGTAGAGGGAGCTTTACTCTGTATCTAACCCCCTGTACCTGCCCTGGGAGTGTTTGATGGGACAGTGTAGAGGGAGCTTTACTCTGTATCTAACCCCTTGTGCCTGCCCTGGGAGTGTTTGATGGGACAGTGTAGAGTGAGCTTTACTCTGTATCTAACCCCCTGTACCTGCCCTGGGAGTGTTTGATGGGACAGTGTAGAGGGAGCTTTACTCTGTATCTAACCCCCTGTGCCTGCCCTGGGAGTGTTTGATGGGACAGTGCAGAGGGAGCTTTACTCTGTATCTATAAACATAGAAACATAGAAAATAGGTGCAGGAGTAGGCCATTTAGCCCTTCGAGCCTGCACCGCCATTCAATAAGATCATGGCTGATCATTCACCTCAGTACCCCTTTCCTGCTTTCTCTCCATACCCCTTGATCCCTTTGGCCGTAAGGGCCACATCTAACTCCCTCTTGAATATATCCAACGAACTGCCCTCAACAACTTTCTGCGGTAGAGAATTCCACAGGTTCACCACTCTCTGGGTGAAGAAGTTTCTCCTCATCTCAGTCCTAAATGGCTTACCCCTTATCCTTAGACTGTGACCCCTGGTTCTGGACTTCCCCAACATCGGGAACATTCTTCCTGCATCTAACCTGTCCAGTCCCGTCAGAATTTTATATGTTTCTATGAGATCCCCTCTCATTCTTCTAAACTCCAGTGACTACAGGCCCAGTTGATCCAGTCTCTCCTCATATGGCAGTCCAGCCATCCCTGGAGTCAGTCTGGTGAACCTTCTGTCGAAATCTCGACCTCCGAAAAGAATGACTCCGACACTTACAGCTCCGGTAGAAGTTTCCTTTTTAATTTACTTGCTCGCAAGGGGCAGGTCACACTCAGTCAAGGGCTAAGTGAACACCTCCCAAATGGTTCAGTTTAACAAGATATTTATACAGTAAAACCAAAGTTCTGGCCTCTCCCTGTGTATTGCTCTGTCTCACAGTCAGTGAATACAGATAAAGAGTTAATTACTATATCCTGGTCCTGACATGGTGTCCAGATATTTCCTTTTGTCAGGGTTATCAGAAAGCCAAACGGCCATTACTCCATGAGTCATAGGTAATGGGCTATCACCTGTCTTGTATTGTGTCAGGATTGTTTCAATTTCCTGGTCAGTTTATCTGTTTGCATCAAATGGATGAGGTCTCGGAAAGAGATAATGGCTAGAAGATAAGGGTGGGGTGACATGGAACTCCTGTAGTGTAGACAATAGGAGAGCACCATGGGGGGTTACTTGTCTCAGCATGACTTGTCTCCTAGCTGTCTGATGGCCATCAGACATCTCACAGCAGGTTTAGCTGTTTATGCAAGCTGACTGCTAAAATGCATAAAGTTCTGGAAGGGCTAGGACTCCATTTTAATCAAAAGGCACACAAATACCGTATGGTATCAGCTTAGATAAAAATACTTTCCACACTTCGCTGCACTCCCTCAATAGCAAGAACGTCCTTCCTCAGATTAGGAGACCAAAACTGAACACAATATTCCAGGTGAGGCCTCACCAAGGCCCTGTACAACTGCAGTAAGACATCCCTGCTCCTATACTCAAATCCCCTCGCTATAAAGGCCAACATACCATTTGCCTTCTTCACCGCCTGCTGTACCTGCATGCCAACCTTCAATGACTGATGTACCATGACACCCAGGTCTCGTTGCACCTCCCTTTTCCTAATCTGTCGCCATTCAGATAATATTCTGTCTTCGTATTTTTGCCCCCAAAGTGGATAAACTCACATTTATCCACATTATACTCATCTGCCATGCATTTGCCCACTCACCTAACCTGTCCAAGTCACCCTGCAGCCTCATAGCATCCTCCTCACAGCTTACACCGCCACCCAGCTTAATGTCATCTGCAAACTTGGAGATACTACACTCAATTCTTTCATCTAAATCATTAATGTATATTGTAAATAGCTGGGGTCCCAGCACTGAGCCCTGCGGCACCCCATTGTCACTGCCTGCCATTCTGAAAAGGACCCATTTATCCAGACTCTCTGCTTCCTGTCTGCCAACCAGTTCTCTATCCACGTCAGTACATTACCCCCAATATCATGTGCTTTAATTTTGCACACCAATCTCTTGTGTGGGACCTTGTCAAAAGCCTTTTGAAAGTCTAAATACATCACATCCACTGGTTCTCCCCAGTCCACTCTACTAGTTACATCCTCAAAAAATCCTAGGTTTGTCCAGTGGGTTTCCCTTTCATAAATCCATGCTGACTTGGACCAATCCCATCACTGCTTTCCAAATGTGCTGCTATTTTGTCTTTAATAATTGATTCCAACATTTTCCCCACTACTGATATCAGGCTAACAGATCGATAATTACCCGTTTTCTCTCTGCCTCCTTTCTTAAAAAGTGCTGTTACATTAGCTACCCTCCAGTCCATAGGAACCGATCCAGAGTCGATAGACTGTTGGAAAATGATCACCAATGCATCCACTATTTCTAGGGCCACTTCCTTAAGTACTCTGGGATGCAGACTATCAGGCCCCAGGGATTTATCGGCCTTCAATCCCATCAATTTCCCTAACACAATTTCCTGCCTAATAAGGATTTCCTTCAGTTCCTCCTTCTCACTAGACCCTCGGTCCCCCAGTATTTCCCGAAGATTATTCGTGTCATCCTTTGTGAAGACTGAACCAAAGTATTTGTTTAACCGGTCAGCCATTTCTTTGTTCCCCATTATAAATTCATCTGAATTTGTCTGCAAGGGATGTACTTTTGTTTTCACTAATTTTTTTCTCTTCACATATCTATAGAAGCTTTTGCAGTCAGTTTTTATGTTCCCAGCAAGCTTCCTCTCATACTCTATTTTCCCCCTCCTAATTAAACCCTTTGTCCTCCTCTGCTGTATTATAAAATTCTCCAAGTCCTCAGGTTTGCTGCTTTTTCTGGCCAATTTATATGCCTCTTCCTTGGATTTAACACTATCCTTAATTTCCCTTGTTAACCACGGTTGAGCTACCTTCCCCGTTTTATTTTTACTCCAGACAGGGATGTACAATTATTGAAGGTCATCCATGTGATCTTTAAATGTTTGCCATTGCCTATCCACCGTCAACCCTTTCAGTATCACTCGCCAGTCTATGCGAGCTAATTTACGCCTCATACCATTGAAGTTAGCTTTCCTTAAGTTCAGGACCCTGGGAGTGTTTGATGTGACGGTGTAGAGGGAGCTTTACTCTGTATCTAACCCGTGCTGTACCTGCTTTGGGAATGTTTGATGGAAATTTTGAAATTGTGCCCTGTACACCCAAGTGCAGATCATTAATATATATCAGGAAAAGCAGTGGTCCCAGTACTGACCCCTGGGGAACACCACTGTATACCTTGCTCCAGTCCAAAAAAACCATTCACCACTACTCTGTTTCCTGTCACTGAGTCAATTCCGTATCCATGTTGCCACTGTCCCTGGTATTCCATGGGCTTCAGTTTTGCTGTAAGCCAATCATGTGGCACCTCATCAAATGCCTTTTGGAAATCTACGTACACCACATCAACCACATTACCCTCATCAACCATCTGTTATCTCATCAAAAAACTCCATCAAGTTGGTTAAATGTGATTTGCCTTTAACAAATCCGTGCTGGCTTTCCTTAACCCACACTTGTCCAAGTGGCTGTTAATTTTGTCCCAGATTACTGTTTCTAAAAGCTCCCCCACTCCCGAGGTTAAACTGAGCGGCCTGTAGTTTCTGGGTTGATCCTTACACACTTTGTTGAACCAGGGTGTAACATTTGCAATTCTTTAGTCCTCTGGCACCAGCCCCGTATCCAAGGAGGATTATGGCCAGTACCTCCGCCATTTCCTCCTGAACTTCCCTCAACATCCCAGGATGCATCCCATCCGGTCCTGGTGATTTATCGACTAACTACAGCCAGCCTTTCTGGTACCTGCTCTATTCATTGTTACCTGATCCAATCTCTCAGCTACCGCCTCTATCACTGACTTTGGCAGCATCTTCTTCCTTGGTAAAGACAGATGCAACGGAATCATTTAATACCTCAACCATGGCCTCTGCCTCCATGCTGGTCCCTACCCCTTTACTATTTTTTGCCTATTGAAGACTTTTGAATTCCCTTTTGTTAGCTGCCAATCGAATCTCGGACTCACTCTTTGCCTGTGATTTTTTTTTCACTTCCTCTCTGAACTTTCAATATTCAGCCCGATTCTTACCCTGACATCTGTTATATGCGCCTTTTCTGCTTCATGTTTCCATCTCTTTCGTTATCCAGGGATCTCTGGCTTTGATTGCCTAACCTTTCTCCCTCATGGGAAAGTACCTCAACTATCCCCTAACTCCTCATCATCATCGTTGGCCATCCCTCAGAATCGAGGAAGACTTGCTTCCACTCCTGAAGTGAGTTCTCAGGTGACTGAACAGTCCAATACGAGAGCCACAGTCCCTGTCACAGGTGGGACAGACAGTGGTTGAGGGAAGGGGAGGGTGGGACAGGTTTGCCGCTCGCTCCTTCCGCTGCCTGAGCTTGGTTTCTGCATGCTCTCGGCGACGAGACTCGAGGTGCTCAGCGCCCTCCCGGATGCACTTCCTCCACTTAGGGCGGTCTTTGGTGAACTATCTCCTCTTTAAATGCAGCCCATTGTTCGATTAGTTTTGCCTGCCAATCTTGAATTCCAATTTACTCAGGCCAGATCCATAATCAACCCACTGAAATTTGCATTCCTCCAATTAACTATTCTACTCTAGATTGCTCCCTGTCCTTTTCCATAGCTAGCCTAAACTTTATGATATTGTGAACACTGTTCCCGAAATGTTCCCCCACTCACAGTTGCTCACTCCCAGAACCAGCAATGCCTTCTTCATAAGAACATAATAGGAGCAACATTCGGCCCCTCGAGCCTGCTCCGCCATTTAATACCATCATGCCTGATCTGATCATGGACTCAGCTCCACTTCCCCGCCCGCTCCCCATAACCCCTTATCGGTTAAAAAACTGTCTCGTTGGGTCAGAAACAAACTGATCAAGAAGTTCTCCTGAGCACACGAGAAATTCTTCCCCCTCTCTGCCCTTTACACTACTATCCCAGTCTATATTAGGATCATTGAAGTCCCCCATAGAATGGTTACAGCACAGCAGCCGTTCGTCCCGTCAATCCGGTGTGACGACTATGTTCCTGCTCCTGCTCCTGTTCCTTGATCTTTCCCCCCAGTTGGAGGCTGAGAGAATACACCTAGTAGTGTAATGGTACCACTATTATTTAACTCGAAACAAATAGATTCGATCCTTGGCCCCTCCAGGACATCCTCTCTCCAGCACTAATATTCTCCCTAACAATACTGCCACCCTGAACACCCGATATCCAGCATTAGTTAGTACGCAATCCTGCCCTTTTTTGATCCAGGTCTCCGTTATCGCCACATCATATTCCCATGTTGCTATTGGCATATCCAGCTCACCAACCGTGTTTACCACACCGTACATTCACACATATGCTCTGTAAACCTGTCTTAGACCTTCCCACATGGATGAACTACAACAATTGTACATTCCTGTCTGGCGTAAAACTAAAAAAGGGAAGGTGGCTCAACCGTGGCTATCAAGGGAAATCAGGGATAGTATTAAAGCCAAGGAAGTGGCATACAAATTGGCCAGAAATAGCAGTGAACCCGGAGACTGGGAGAAATTTAGAACTCAGCAGAGGACGACAAAGGGTTTGATTAGGGCAGGGAAAATGGCGTACGAGAAGAAGCTTGCAGGGAACATTAAGACGGATTGCAAATATTCTACAGATATGTAAAGAGAAAAAGGTTAGTAAAGACAAACGTAGGTCCCCTGCAGTCAGAATCAGGGGAAGTCATAACGGGGAACAAAGAAATAGCAGACTAATTGAACAAGTACTTTGGTTCAGTATTCACTAAGGAGGATACAAACAACCTTCCTGATATAAAAGGGGTCAGAGGGTCTAGTAAGGAGGAGGAACTGAGGGAAATCTTTATTAGTCGGGAAATTGTGTTGGGGAAATTGATGGGATTGAAGGCCGATAAATCCCCAGGGCCTGATGGTCTGCATCCCAGAGTACTTGAGGTGGCCTTGGAAATAGCGGATGCATTGAGTCATTTTCCAACATTCCATTGACTCTGGATCAGTTCCTATCGAGTGGAGGGTAGCCAATGGAACCCCACTTTTAAAAAAAGGGAGAGAGAAAACAGGGAATTATAGACCGGTCAGCCAGACATCGGTAGTGGGTAAAATGATGGAATCAATTATGAAGGATGTCATAGCAGCGCATTTGGAAAGAGGTGACATGATAGGTCCAAGTCAGCATGGATTTGTGAAAGGGAAATCATGCTTGACAAATCTTCTGGAATTTTTTGAGGATGTTTCCAGTAGAGTGGACAAGGGAGAACCAGTTGATGTGGTGTATTTGGACTTTCAGAAGGCTTTCGACAAGGTCCCACACAAGAGATTAATGTGCAAAGTTAAAGCACATGGGATTGGGGGTAGTGTGTTGACGTGGATTGAGAACTGGTTGGCAGACAGGAAGCAAAGAGTAGGAGTAAATAGGTACTTTTCAGAATGGCAGGCAGTGACTAGTGGGGTACCGCAAGGTTCTGTGCTGGGGCCCCAGCTGTTTACACTGTACATTAATGATTTAGACGAGGGGATTAAATGTAGTATCTCCAAATTTGCGGATGACACTAAGTTGGGTGGCAGTGTGAGCTGCGAGGAGGATGCTATGAGGCTGCAGAGTGACTTGTAGGTTAGGTGTGTGGGCAAATACATGGCAGATGAAGTATAATGTGGATAAATGTGAGGTTATCCACTTTGGTGGTAAAAACAGAGAGACAGACTATTATCTGAATGGTGACAGATTTGGAAAAGGGGAGGTGCAACGAGACCTGGGTGTCATGGTACATCAGTCATTGAAGGTTGGCATGCAGGTACAGCAGGCGGTTAAGAAAGCAAATGGCATGTTGGCCTTCATAGCGAGGGGATTTGAGTACAGGGGCAGGGAGGTGTTGCTACAGTTGTACAGGGCCTTGGTGACGCCACACCTGGAGTATTGTGTACAGTTTTGGTCTCCTAACTTGAGGAAGGACATTCTTGCTATTGAGGGAGTGCAGCGAAGGTTCACCAGACTGATTCCCAGGATGGCGGGACTGACCTATCAAGAAAGACTGGATCAACTGGGCTTGTATTCACTGGAGTTCAGATGAATGAGAGGGGATCTCATAGAAACGTTTAAAATTCTGACGGGTTCAGACAGGTTAGATGCAGGAAGAATGTTCCCAATGTTGGGGAAGTCCAGAACCAGGGGTCACTGTCCAAGGTAAGGGGTAAGCCATTTAGGACCGAGATGAGGAGAAACTTCTTCACCCAGAGAGTGGTGAACCTGTGGAATTCTCTACCACAGAAAGTTGTTGAGGCCAATTCACTAAATATATTCAAAAAGGAGTTAGATGTAGTCCTTACTACTAGAGGGATCAAGGGGTATGGCGAGAAAGCAGGAATGGGGTACTGAAGTTGCATGTTCAGCCATGAATTCTACTCCTGCACCTATTTTCTATGTTTCTATGTTTTCCTGAATTCTGTTACTGTGCTGTCCCTGCCCTGGGAGTGTTTGATGGGACAGTGTAGAGGGAGCTTTACTCTGTATCTAACCCCCTGTACCTGCTCTGGGAGTGTTTGATGGGACAGTGTAGAGGGAGCTTTACTCTGTATCTAACCCCCTGTACCTGCCCTGGGAGTGTTTGATGGGACAGTGTAGAGGGAGCTTTACTCTGTATCTAACCCCCTGTACCTGCCCTGGGAGTGTTTGATGGGACAGTGTAGAGGGAGCTTTACTCTGTATCTAACCCCCTGTACCTGCCCTGGGAGTGTTTGATGGGACAGTGTAGAGGGAGCTTTACTCTGTATCTAACCCCCTGTACCTGCCCTGTGTTTGATGGGACAGTGTAGAGGGAGCATTACTCTGTATCTAACCCCCTGTACCTGCCCTGGGAGTGTTTGATGGGACAGTGTAGAGGGAGCTTTACTCTGTATCTAACCCCCTGTACCTGCCCTGGGAGTGTTTGATGGGACAGTGTAGAGGGAGCTTTACTCTGTATCTAACCCCCTGTACCTGCCCTGGGAGTGTTTGATGGGACAGTGTAGAGGGAGCTTTACTCTGTATCTAACCCCCTGTACCTGCCCTGGGAGTGTTTGATGGGACAGTGTAGAGGGAGCTTTACTCTGTATCTAACCCCCTGTACCTGCCCTGGGAGTGTTTGATGCCGACACTGAAGAGCGTTTCATATTCAGCACAGATGTCGCTTACCTTTAAGAATTCAAAAATCCAGTCACAAAAATAAAATAACAAAAGATGGAAATGAAAAGCCGAGAGGCAGGAGTGACATATAAAAGATTTATTCTTTTGGAAGTGCTTACAGTCTGCGCCTCCTCCTGTTGTACCGTCCGAGCCGGATCGGAGAGCCAGACACGGAATCAATTGGATAATGGCCGTGCAAAGCAACAGCAGGACATTAGAGGGCAGTGAGAGGGGAAGATAGAAGGGGTTTCTATTCATTATACGGGTCCATGGGCACCATCAGGAAGGCAGAAAGTTAATGGAAGCAAAGCTCGGCCCAGAATCGCTCTCAAATTAATGAGATGAAAGGAATAATCCAGGCACTGGACGAGGGTCCGACTGACCCCTGGCTGGAGCTCGGTGCAGACATCACCAGCTTCGGACTCAGTGGCCGGGAGGGTTATCGGGCCGAAAAGGTCTTCCCCCTGTGGACAGAATGAGACAATCAGAACCGGATAAACATCACGCTCACCAGCGTTGCCCCCCACCTCACCATGGCCCCACCCTCTTGTGCTGCCCAGCCCCGCCCCTCACCATGGCCCCGCCCCCTCGCGATGCCCAGTCCCACCCCCTCACCATGGCCCCGCCCCCTCACCATGGCCCCGCCCCCCCCCACGCGAGAGGTCAGACTAATTGTCGCTTCGAGGAGTTTTGTCATCGTGCCCCACACGGAGAACAAACTGTTGGCGGCAGCACTGCAATTCGGCCTTTTATTGTCATCATCCCTCTGGCGGCTTCTAACACCAATAAGGCCCCCCCCCGCAGCCGGCCCCCCTCCCCACCAACCAGCTGCCCCCCTCCCCACCCAGCCCCTGCTCAGCTAACAGAACTGTCAGAAAAGCAGTGGGAGTTTAGCCCCTTTGAAAAGCGAGGGTAAACCTGGATTCCTGTTTCTGAGAACGAGCACGGCCCAACCCTCGGCATGCTCCACATTCTCCCCTTCGTCCCGGTGTCTTACTCCTCCTGACCCGGACCCCTGATCCCACCTCCCCTCGGGCAGCTGCCGGCAATCTCACTGTGGAGGGCCGACCCTGCCCTCACACGGCGAGGAGGCGATTATTGATTTGCCCCCTCCCACCTCGCTCAGGGGCCGCACCGCTTGGGTACAGAGCGGGGGGTGGGGGGGGGTGCCCGGCCCGGATCCCGGAGCTCACTGTGCCTCAGTGCCGCACCGGGCTGTGATCTCGGCACTTGTGTTTTACTGTATCCATCTATTTCCGAGAGATCAGCTGGCAGGGGAAGACGACTGCTACACTCCAGTAACCTCCGTGTCACTCACGCGAATATTTATCAGAAGGCCTGACACTCCTGGACTGCACTGCACTGTCTGTCCACTGACTGGGCACTGTAGCTATCGGACTATCGCCAAAGGCTTGCTGCTGCATAAAGCCAGAGTCGAGTCTGCCATGGAACCACCTGGGGGGGGGGGGGGGAAACATAAACATGCAACATAACATGCCACAGGTAGAGCTGCACGCAGCAAAGTGTACACACATGCTGTCACTGTATAACACTGTGGTACAGTACTGGTGGGTACAGGTCTGTCACTGTATAACACTGGGGTACAGTACTGGTGGGTACAGGTCTGTCACTGTATAACACTGGGGTACAGTACTGGTGGGTACAGGTCTGTCACTGTATAACACTGGGGTACAGTACTGGTGGGTACAGGTCTGTCACTGTATAACACTGGGGTACAGTACTGGTGGGTACAGGTCTGTCACTGTATAACACTGGGGTACAGTACTGGTGGGTACAGGTCTGTCACTGTATAACACTGGGGTACAGTACTGGTGGGTACAGGTCTGTCACTGTATAACACTGGGGTACAGTACTGGTGGGTACATGTCTGTCACTGTATAACACTGGGGTACAGTACTGGTGGGTACAGGTCTGTCACTGTATAACACTGGGGTACAGTACTGGTGGGTACAGGTCTGTCACTGTATAACACTGGGGTACAGTACTGGTGGGTACAGGTCTGTCACTGTATAACACTGTGGTACAGTACTAGTGGGTACAGGTCTGTCACTGTATAACACTGGGGTACAGTACTGGTGGGTACAGGTCTGTCACTGTATAACACTGTGGTACAGTACTGGTGGGTACAGGTCTGTCACTGTATAACACGGGTACAGTACTGGTGGGTACAGGTCTGTCATTGTATAACACTGGGGTACAGTACTGGTGGGTACAGGTCTGTCACTGTATAACACTGGGGTACAGTACTGGTGGGTACAGGTCTGTCACTGTATAACACTGGGGTACAGTACTGGTGGGTACAGGTCTGTCACTGTATAACACTGGGGTACAGGTCTGTCACTGTATAACACTGGGGCACAGGTCTGTCACTGTATAACACGGGTACAGTACAGGGTGGTTTGAAATGTCAGAATGGAGAGCAAGCGGTGTGTGTTATACAGGGAACACAGGTGTTGAGCAAAGTCTGATTCAACGTACTTTAGCACACACAAGACATGCAAAGCAGAATGCAAATTATACACAAAGCACTATTCAATGAGCAGTTCTCATTCTCAGAACTGCAGATGCAAAACAGATGAAAAACCTGCAGGAGAAAGACACGGACCCCGCACGCACCCCTCGACCCCCCCCTCCGACAGCACCTCGCCCAAATGCCTTTTTCCACTGCTGACCCTAGTCTGTAAAGTGACGGTAGATAGTTGACCAAGGGGGGCATCACAGCCAAGAGTCACCGTCACGCACCTGTCCATCAGGGCCCAGTGATCAGCAAGAAGTAGGGACCCTCCTCCTCCAGAGCTGTATTTACCCCGCACCCCCAAGCCCAGCGGTATTGAGGATAATTCCTGTGATCCAATAGCCCCCTCAAACCTGGCGTGGCCAGGGTGATGAGACGGGGCTGGGGGGGGTTGTCCCCGGGGGCGGGGTCCCGCCCTGTACAGCAGTACCACACTCGCAGCGGGATTTATCCGCTGTCCGTCGGGTGAGCAGCACCTTTAACGACGCCTGTGAAGCATCTTAAGTTTGCATCGGCTCCCACTGAATTTAATCTGCTTTTAATTTAATGAGGTCTGATTACTCAAAACACTGCCGGATAAGTGAAGATCTCAGATCTCTCCTGAATATATTACTCGTTACCACGAATTGTTCTGTAATCTGTCGCATTCAAATTCAGCAACATGCAATAAAGACAGAGAATCAGTGCGGATTGTCAGGAGCCGATCAATGTGGCAACCGCGAGTATTGCAGGAGTGTAACATATTCATGTTTTATTCAATGCACGAGTAATCAGCGGGGCGGAGCCGCGGGTATGTGCTGTGAATCCGCGCAAATCACGCTGGGGCTCTGGTGATTTATACCCTACCCACCGCCACCGACCCGGCGAGGGGATCGACAACCAGGGGCCCCGCCCTCCCACACCCGCGGCCCCGCCCTCCCCACCCGCGGCCCCGCCCCCCACCCCCCGCGGCCCCCCCACGGCCCCACCCCCCGCGGCCCCGCCCTCCCCCACCCGCGGCCCCGCCCTCCCCACCCGCGGCCCCGCCCCCCACCCCCCGCGGCCCCCCCACGGCCCTCCCCCACCCGCGGCCCCGCCCTCCCCACCCGCGGCCCCGCCCCCCACCCCCCGCGGCCCCACCCGCGGCCCCGCCCTCCCCACCCACGGCCCCCCTCCCACCCGCGGCCCCGCCCTCCCCACCCGCGCCCCCCCCACGGCCCCGCCCTCCCCACCCGCGCCCCCCCCCGCGGCCCCGCCCTCCCCACCCGCGGCCCCCCCGCTCGGTACTTACGACATAGTCTTCATCTCCTTCTTCTCAGTCTCTGGCCGCGCACGGTTCAGCACCTTCAGGAAGTCCGACGTCTTGGCCCGCATACGGGTGTGGATGTAGGCCTGCAGCAACGCAAAGACACGTCAAACCGCGGCCACCCTCCGGAGATCCGTTAACGGGCCACCTCCCGTGGCATTGCTTGCAGTGCTGGGGGGGGGGGGGGGGGGGGGGGGTAAAGGCGTCGACACATGCAGGACACGATACTCGCTGGACGCAGGGCTGACACGGGATGGTCAAGTGGGGAGACGCACGTTATAATGTAGAGCTTGGGCCCCCGGGCTGTCCATCGGTAACTCCTCAGGTCTGGGCCAATGCTGGACCGGCGCTCCAACGGGACTCGGCAGCGTCTGGTGAGGAAGGGTCCACTCTCCAGCCACTCCCGCTATAAAAGGACACGGGTGGGGGTCATCGGGGGACGGTCACGCTGCACTGTGATGCCACTGGTGGTGGAATAGCCTGCCGATGTCCACCGCCCAGATTAACGTACGGAGAGCGAGCACTTGGTGAGGTACCAGCCTTTAGCCGGAGACCGTGGAACTGACACCAGTCGGAGATTTTAGAGGGGAGTGAATTGCAGGGAGGAACGGTTGAATATAAAATGGTGCATGACCCTCCGTGGCACTCGGGGCGGTACAGAATCACAGCACAGAAGGAGGCCATTCAGCCATCGTGCAGGCTCTGTGAAAGAGCGATCCCATTAGATCCCCCCCACCCCCCGCTCTTTCCCTATTGCCCCACAATCACACGTTCCACTTAGCGACACAGGGGCACTGAAACTCCCAGTGTCCCGTTCAGGAGCGTGACTTCCTCGGGGAAAAGAGCAGCAGTGGGTCGACAGCGCAAAGACTGAGCTCCTGCCCCCTTTATCACCAGCGGCACACCGCAGTTATTGGACAGAGAACACTGGCGTGTCCAGCCGCCTTCTCACCTTGGAGCACTTGATGTGGTAATGTAAGTAATCCCGGAAGGTATGGATCAGGTTGATGGTGTTGTCACGGGTGTTGGGGTTGGTGTGTCGAGGGAACAGCACTGGCAAAACAGAAACAGGAACGACAAAAGTGAGCACAACGGAGACAGTGTCTGAGACACAGACACAACCGAGAAAGTAAGACAGCCCTCAACACACGGACAGCCCAGGCACCCACAGGGAACACGGTTTACAAACTCCAGAAGGTTTGCGAAACACTTCTGGGATATTACTGCACGATTGACTCGCTTTGTGCACAGATCTGCCCAGTGTTGGGAGATGATATTTAAGTCGAGCCTCGGTGGACAGAATCAGCTGGAGAGATTCTGGACTCGCAGGGACTATATATGAAGGCTCGAGGACCATGTACTCCCCACATGGCCCTGGGCACAGGTGCTTTAAAGAGATACGAAGGTCAGGGTCATATTCCATTCAAACCCATCATAAATCAGCAGAAATCTGACAAGATTGAACTGTTACCGGAGAGCCAGTCACTATCCAGCACAACAGCAGCTTGACAGATCAATCTGCAACACTCCCATACATCAACCAGCAGAGCAGTACCTGCCCTGGGAGTGTGTGACGGGACAGTGCAGAGGGAGCTTTACCCTGTATCTAACCCCCTGTACCTGCCCTGGGAGTGTGTGACGGGACAGTGCAGAGGGAGCTTTACCCTGGATCTAACCCCCTGTACCTGCCCTGGGAGTGTGTGACGGGACAGTGCAGAGGGAGCTTTACCCTGGATCTAACCCCCTGTACCTGCCCTGGGAGTGTGTGACGGGACAGTGCAGAGGGAGCTTTACTCTGTATCTAACCCCCTGTACCTGCCCTGGGAGTGTTTGATGGGACAGTGTAGAGTGAGCTTTACTCTGTATCTAACCCCCTGTACCTGCCCTGGGAGTGTTTGATGGGACAGTGTAGAGGGAGCTTTACTCTGTATCTAACCCCGTGCTGTACCTGCCCTGGGAGTGTGTGATGGGACAGTGTAGAGGGAGCTTTACTGTGGTTATTCCTGCCCTGCCCACCCCCCGAGCAGCAGCAGGAATTTAAGATGCGGGCGGCAGCTGGGAGAACAGATTTTTTTAATTGAATGTTGTATTTGCTTCACTGGTTTAGTTTTTAATCTCAGATCAATAATGCTGCGGCCGCCCACGACTTCAAAGCAGAATTTTCCTCTCGTCCTGAACACACACAGAGGAGGCTGAGGGGATCTTACGGAGGTGTATAAAATGTGAGGGGCCTGGATAGAGTGGATAGGACGGACCGGTTTCCCTTGGCAGAGACTATCAATAACCAGGGGGCATAGATTTACAGTAATTGGGGGGAGGTTTAGAGGGGATTTGAGGGGAAATTTCTTCACCCAGAGGGTGGTGGGGGTCTGGAACTCACGGCCTGAAAGGGTGGTAGAGGCAGAAACCCTCACCACATTTAAACAGTAGCTGGATGTGCTCCTGAAGTGCCGTAACCTACAGGGCTACGGACCGAGAGCGGGAAAGTGGGAGTAGGCGGGATAGGTCTCTGCCGGCCGGCTGTAAATCTCCATGATTGGATAAACACTGGAGGTTGTGACTCTGGGCGATCACAGAACACTGGTAAATCGGTCAACAATTAATGGTGGGAAGGCACCTACCGAAGGTGATGTAGCCAATGTTGTCACCCACTGCTGCGTCAGTGTCCTTCAGCTCCAGCGGAGGCTCCCTGTGACTGAACAACACCTGGGGAGCAGTGTGACTCGCTCTCCGACCCTCTTTGAACTCCTGAGAAACTCAACAAAAAATACATCAACGATGCTCATCGAGTGGCTGGAGACAGCACAGTGTCTAGAGCCCTTCACCCACGGTCACTGACCGAGCACCAGGACAGGTGAGGCAGCAGTTCCACACCGGCTGGGACCCCCTCAGGGTGCTGGGGTACAGGGGGCCCCCTCCTCCCTCGGGGTGATGGGGTACAGGGGGCCCCCTCCTCCCTCGGGGTGATGGGGTACGGGCCCCCCCCTCCCTCGGTGATGGGGTACGGGCCCCCCCCTCCCTCGGTGATGGGGTACGGGCCCCCCCCTCCCTCGGTGATGGGGTACGGCCCCCCCCTCCCTCGGGGTGATGGGGTACGGCCCCCCCTCCCTCGGGGTGATGGGGTACGGGCCCCCTCCCTCGGGGTGATGGGGTACGGGGCCCCCCCTCCCTCGGGGTGATGGGGTACGGGGCCCCCCCTCCCTCAGGGTGATGGGGTACGGCCCCCCCTCCCTCAGGGTGATGGGGTACGGGGCCCCCCTACCTCAGGGTGATGGGGTACGGGGCCCCCCCTCCCTCAGGGTGATGGGGTACGGGGCCCCCCCTCCCTCAGGGTGATGGGGTACGGGGCCCCCCCTCCCTCAGGGTGATGGGGTACGGGGCCCCCCCCTCTCAGGGTGATGGGGTACGGGCCCCCCCCTACCTCAGGGTGATGGGGTACGGCCCCCCCCTACCTCAGGGTGATGGGGTACGGCCCCCCCCTCCCTCAGGGTGATGGGGTACGGGGCCCCCCCTCCCTCAGGGTGATGGGGTACGGGCCCCCCCCTACCTCAGGGTGATGGGGTACGGCCCCCCCTCCCTCAGGGTGATGGGGTACGGCCCCCCCTCCCTCAGGGTGATGGGGTACGGCCCCCCCTCCCTCAGGGTGATGGGGTACGGCCCCCCCCTCCCTCAGGGTGATGGGGTACGGCCCCCCCCTCCCTCAGGGTGATGGGGTACGGCCCCCCCCTCCCTCAGGGTGATGGGGTTACGGGCCCCCCCCTCCCTCAGGGTGATGGGGTACGGGCCCCCCCCCTCCCTCAGGGTGATGGGGTACGGGGCCCCCCCTCCCTCAGGGTGATGGGGTACTGGGCCCCCCTCCCTCAGGGTGATGGGGTACGGGGCCCCCCCTCCCTCAGGGTGATGGGGTACGGGGCCCCCCCTCCCTCAGGGTGATGGGGTACGGGGCCCCCTCCCTCAGGGTGATGGGGTACGGGGCCCCCTCCCTCAGGGTGATGGGGTACGGGGCCCCCTCCCTCAGGGTGATGGGGTACGGGGCCCCCTCCCTCAGGGTGATGGGGTACGGGGCCCCCTCCCTCAGGGTGATGGGGTACGGGGCCCCCTCCCTCAGGGTGATGGGGTACGGGGCCCCCTCCCTCAGGGTGATGGGGTACGGGGCCCCCTCCCTCAGGGTGATGGGGTACGGGGCCCCCTCCCTCAGGGTGATGGGGTACGGGGCCCCCTCCCTCAGGGTGATGGGGTACGGGGCCCCCTCCCTCAGGGTGATGGGGTACGGGGCCCCCTCCCTCAGGGTGATGGGGTACGGGGCCCCCTCCCTCAGGGTGATGGGGTACGGGGCCCCCTCCCTCAGGGTGATGGGGTACGGGGCCCCCTCCCTCAGGGTGATGGGGTACGGGGCCCCCTCCCTCAGGGTGATGGGGTACGGGGCCCCCTCCCTCAGGGTGATGGGGTACGGGGCCCCCTCCCTCAGGGTGATGGGGTACGGGGCCCCCTCCCTCAGGGTGATGGGGTACGGGGCCCCCTCCCTCAGGGTGATGGGGTACGGGGCCCCCTCCCTCAGGGTGATGGGGTACGGGGCCCCCTCCCTCAGGGTGATGGGGTACGGGGCCCCCTCCCTCAGGGTGATGGGGTACGGGGCCCCCTCCCTCAGGGTGATGGGGTACGGGGCCCCCTCCCTCAGGGTGATGGGGTACGGGGCCCCCTCCCTCAGGGTGATGGGGTACGGGGCCCCCTCCCTCAGGGTGATGGGGTACGGGGCCCCCTCCCTCAGGGTGATGGGGTACGGGGCCCCCTCCCTCAGGGTGATGGGGTACGGGGCCCCCTCCCTCAGGGTGATGGGGTACGGGGCCCCCTCCCTCAGGGTGATGGGGTACGGGGCCCCCTCCCTCAGGGTGATGGGGTACGGGGCCCCCTCCCTCAGGGTGATGGGGTACGGGGCCCCCTCCCTCAGGGTGATGGGGTACGGGGCCCCCTCCCTCAGGGTGATGGGGTACGGGGCCCCCTCCCTCAGGGTGATGGGGTACGGGGCCCCCTCCCTCAGGGTGATGGGGTACGGGGCCCCCTCCCTCAGGGTGATGGGGTACGGGGCCCCCTCCCTCAGGGTGATGGGGTACGGGGCCCCCTCCCTCAGGGTGATGGGGTACGGGGCCCCCTCCCTCAGGGTGATGGGGTACGGGGCCCCCTCCCTCAGGGTGATGGGGTACGGGGCCCCCTCCCTCAGGGTGATGGGGTACGGGGCCCCCTCCCTCAGGGTGATGGGGTACGGGGCCCCCTCCCTCAGGGTGATGGGGTACGGGGCCCCCTCCCTCAGGGTGATGGGGTACGGGGCCCCCTCCCTCAGGGTGATGGGGTACGGGGCCCCCTCCCTCAGGGTGATGGGGTACGGGGCCCCCTCCCTCAGGGTGATGGGGTACGGGGCCCCCTCCCTCAGGGTGATGGGGTACGGGGCCCCCCCTGCCTCAGGGTGATGGGGTACGGCCCCCCCTACCTCAGGGTGATGGGGTACGGGGCCCCCCTCCCTCAGGGTGATGGGGTACGGGGCCCCCCTCCCTCAGGGTGATGGGGTACGGCCCCCCCCTCCCTCAGGGTGATGGGGTACGGGGGGCCCCCCCTCCCTCAGGGTGATGGGGTACGGGGCCCCCCTCCCTCAGGGTGATGGGGTACGGCCCCCCCCTCCCTCAGGGTGATGGGGTACGGCCCCCCCCTCCCTCAGGGTGATGGGGTACGGGGCCCCCCTCCCTCAGGGTGATGGGGTACGGCTCTGATTACACAACGCGATCCGGGGGGGCTGCTGTGAATCCCCCCCCCACAGATTGAACGAGGCAGGGGGGGGGGGGGTGCTGGGCTTCCAGTCCGTGCAATCTGACACTCTGCAGTTGGAAGGGTTTCAAATCACAAACAGCAATTAAAATCAAAAGGGAGAAGACCATGTGATGGTAAAGTGCAGCTTCGATCGGCCACACGGGGGAATTAAAGGGGTTTCGGTGTGTGGGGGGGGCGGGGGGCACAGGGCGAGGGGGAGCGGTGACCTGGGATGTCCCTCACTTGCTGCTCCTACCTGCATGAAGACCTTCCCGATCACAACATCATCATCATCCTTGAAGACGGTGCTGAAGACCACAGTCACTCGGTCCTTCTTGGCCTCCACGTACCTGGAGAATGACAAACATGGGTCAGTCACGGAGCAGCCGCTGAGATTAACCCCCCCACCCCCCAGTGACACACAACAGAAATACTGTAATCCAGCCAGGAGGGTGCAGGCGATCACTGCCCCACGACGGAAGGGGTCGGCGGTCTCGGTTAGGGGGTGCAAATCAGGACCAAGCTCCACATTTATCACAGTCCATTGCACAAGGATCACTGCTCTGAGACACCGGGAATATTGGGGCAGTAAAGACCTGCATTTATAAAGCGCCTTCCACCACCACCGGACGTCTCAAAGTGCTTTCCAGCCAATGAGATCATCTGGGGAGAACTCCCCCACTCCTCTTCAAATAGTGCCCTGGGATCTTTTACACCCACCCGAGAGAGCAGACGGGGCCTCGGTTTAACGTCTCATCCAAAAGACGGCACCTCCGACAGTGCAGCACTCCCTCAGCACTGCACTGGAGTGTCAGCCTAGATTTTGTGTGCTCAAGTTCCTAAAAGGGCTGATGAGCCAAGTGATTTGTGGTGTTGGCCCAGCAGCAGAGACAACAACCAGAGGTGTATGAAGGGAGGAGGGTGGGAGGCCGGGCAGGAGAGCCCGGGGTGTGGACTGAGGCAGGCAATGTCACGTAGGCCGAGGCAGGTGGCCTCTGTGACGGAGGATATGGGGTCGGTAGCTCAGCGTGGGGTCAGATAGGTTTGAGAAGTGCCTCGTTCAGCCCGAGTTTGAGTCAGGGGCAGACGACAGCGGCTTTGATCTTGTAAAGTAAAAATGGAAGAAATTGTGGCTCATCAGACAAGCAGAGCAGGGACCAAGAGAAGTGGCTGTGAGGCAGGACAGAACAGTGCCAGCCTAGACTTCCCTCACGATCCAAGGATTTATCCCGTCCGGTCCCGTCACTTGGTCCATCCTTTAGCTAAACTAATACTTTCTTTTTATTACAGTCCCTCTCATCTCACAAATAATTCAGGATTTCTCCCCCCGCCCCAACCCCCCCTCTTGTGTTCGGTCTCCCCACCAATTCCCACTTATCCTCTAACTCTCAATCCTGTCCTCTCAATGGTCCCACCCCACACTGAATGTGTCAGTCGTGTCTCCGTGGGCAGCACACGCCGCAGTCAGAAGGTTGTGGGTTCAGGTCCCACTCCAGGGACTTTAGCTGACAATCCAGCGCAGTGCTGAGGGAGTGCTGCACTGTCGGAGGTGCCGTCTTTCAGGTGAGACGTTAAACCGAGGCCCCGTCTGCCTCTGGGGGGGATGTAAAAGATCCCATGGTGCTATTTCTAAGAGCAGGGAACCTCACCAGAGTTTCCTGGGGCAATTTTTTAATCCCTCAACCAACATTCGGAAAAAACGATGATCCGGTCATTATCACATTGCTGTGTGTGGGAGCTTGCTGTGCGAAAATTAGCTCCTGCGTTTCCTCCATTACCAGAGTGGCTACACTTCAAAAGTACTTCATTGGCTGTAAAGCACTTTGGGATGTCCAGAGGTGGTGAAAGGTGCTATATAAATGCAAGTCTCTACAATAAGTAATGTTGTTTTTGTGTGACTCACAAATTTGAAAATAGATATCGGAACTTTCAACTAGCTGTTAAAATTCAATCTGATAATTACAGGGTGCTGTCAAAGAGCGCTGGTTTGTACTACGAGGGGCACGAGTCCCAGACTTGGAAAGGAGAGAGAGTGAAATCATCTTACCTCAGTACATGACCACAAAAGGCAAGTTTCATGTGGAGGTGGGGGGAGGCTGCAGGGCATTGTGGGAGCTGAGCAATACTGGCACCAACAGGACCATGAGTCTCAGGGGCAACGGGGGCAGGGCAGGGGAAAGAGGACCAGGCAGGTGTGAGGGGGGGGGGGGGGGGGGGGGGGAGAGGAGGGGGCAGGGGGCCGGGACGCGGGGCAGGGGGCTGGGACGCGGGGCGGGGAGGGGGCCGGGACGCGGGGCCCGGGGCGGGGGGGCCGGGACGCGGGGCGGGGGGGGGAGGGGCCGGGACACGGGGCGGGGGGGGAGGGGCCGGGACACGGGGCGGGGGGGGGAGGGGCCGGGACACGGGGCGGGGGGGGGAGGGGCCGGGACACGGGGCGGGGGGGGGAGGGGCCGGGACACGGGGCGGGGGGGGGGGAGGGGCCGGGACACGGGGCGGGGGGGGGAGGGGCCGGGACACGGGGCGGGGGGGGAGGGGCCGGGACACGGGGCGGGGGGGGGAGGGGCCGGGACACGGGGCGGGGGGGGGAGGGGCCGGGACACGGGGCGGGGGGGGGAGGGGCCGGAATACGGGGCGGGGGGGAGGGGCCGGGACACGGGGCGGGGAGGGGGAGGGGCCGGGACACGGGGCGGGGGGGGGGAGGGGCCGGGACACGGGGCGGGGGGGGGAGGGGCCGGGACACGGGGCGGGGGGGGGAGGGGCCGGAATACGGGGCGGGGGGGGGAGGGGCCGGGACACGGGGCGGGGAGGGGGAGGGGCCGGGACACGGGGCGGGGAGGGGGAGGGGCCGGGACACGGGGCGGGGAGGGGGAGGGGCCGGGACACGGGCTGGGGGGGGGGGGAGGGGCCGGGACACGGGCTGGGGGGGGGGGGGAGGGGCCGGGACGCGGGGCGGGGAGGGGGAGGGGCCGGGACACGGGGCCGGGACACACGGCAGGACCCAGCTTTCCAGTGGAACGTTTCTTGCCGGAACCACAGGTTGCATCCCATCCCCTCGAACACTCACAGCGTCTCGTCCTCGCGGTAGTGGATCAACGCCCGACTCTCGCCTTCCTTGCCCTCCGCCTGGAAGTTGAAGTATTTCTCAAAGACCGAGGCAAAGCAATTCCTTTTCAGCATGCCAGCCTGATGCACCACCTCGGCCTTGTTGGGTGGAATGTTTTCCAGATCAAACAGCAGAGATACATTGTACCCTATGGGAGATAAAGTGAGTTCTCTCACAGTCACAAACAGGAGCCACGATTGTTCCACTCCGACAGTGTGTCAGACGCAGTCACATATATACGGCACAGAAACAGGCCGTTCGGGCCAACCAGTCCATGCTGGTGTTTATGCTCCACTTGAGCCTCTCTAACTATCAGCATAACCCTCGGTTTCCTTCTCCCCCATATACTTGTCTAACCTCCCCTTAAATACATCGATACTATTCACCTCAACCCCTCCCTGTGGCATGAGTTCCACATTCTCACCGCTCTCTGGGTGATGTTTCCCCTGAATTCCCCATTGGATTTCTCGGTGACTGTCTGATATTGATGGCCTCTAGTTTTGTTCTTCCCCACAAGTGGAAACATTCTCTCTGTATCCACTGTCACAACCTTTCACAATGTTAAAGACCGCGATTAGGTCACCCCTCAGCCTTCTCTCAGAAAGATAGACCCCCAGCCTGTTTATCCTTTCCGATAGGTAACCCTCATATTGCTGGTACCATCTTGTAAATCTTCTCTGCACCCTCTCCAGTGCCTCGAGATCCTTGATATAATATGGCGATCGCAATGGTACGCAGTGTAGTCTAACCAAGCTTCCATACAGGTTCAGCATAACTTCACTACTTTACAGTTCTATCCGTCTAGAAATAAACTCTAGTGCTTGGTTTGCTTTTTCTGGCCTTGCTAACCTGTCGCCGCGATCAGTGATATGTGGATTTGTACCCAGAGATCCCTTTGCTCCTCTACCCGTTAGATTCCTAATTTCCAAGTAATAAGTGACCTCCCGATTTTTCTTACCAAATACAATACCTCACATTTATTGAATTTATTTTGCCAATTATATGATCATTCTGCAAGTTTATTAATGTCATCTTGTATTTTGTGGCAGTCCTTCTCAGTATCCCCCACCCCACCCCTCCCCCTCCCACACCCCGCCCCCCCCCAACCCCAACCCACCTGGTGTCATCTTCAAATTTAGAGATTCCAAAGTCTAAATATAAATTGTGAACAGTGGTCCCAGCGGGACCCCATCTTTTGCCATCCTGATTAGCCCTGTCCCCATGTTCATCCAGCTTCTCATTAAATATATCTCTGCTATACACCTCAACCCCTCCCCGTGGCAGCAAGCTCCATATTCTCACCTCTCTGGGTAAAGAAGTTTCTCCTGAATTGCCTGCTGGGTTTATTAGTGCCCATCTTATATTGATGACCAAGAGTTCTGGTCGCCCCTGTCAAACGCTTTCAGAATCTTTAAGACCTCTATCGGGTCACCCCATAGCTTTCTCTTTTCCAGAGAGAAGAACCCCAATCTGTTTAATCTCTCCTGAGGGGTATAACCTCTCAGTTCTGGTTGCATTCTAGTGAATCTTTTTTGCACCTTCTCCAGTGCCTCTAGGAGACCAGAACTGTGCACAGTGCTCCAAGTGTGGGCTAACCCAGGTATATGGAGACCAGAACTGTGCACAGTGCTCCAAGTGTGGGCTAACCCAGATATATGGAGACCAGAACTGTGCACAGCAGTGTGGGCTAACCCAGGTATATTCAAGTTGAACATAACTGCTCTGCTTTTCAACTCAATCCCTCTAGAAATGAACCCGTGATTGGTTTAAAAAAAACAAACCAATGGCCTTATTAACCTGTCACTACTTGTAGTGATTTGTGTATCTCTACCCCCAGATCCCCCTGTTCTGCGACCACATTTGGACACTTATTTTCCAAGGAGTACGTGACCTCCTCATTCTTCCTACCAAACTCTACCAGCTCGTGCTCATCAATATTGACCTTAATTTGCCACTTAGACCTATTCTGCAAGTTTATTAATGCTGTGCCCCAGGGGCAGTGGCACGAACTGAGCTTTGGGATCTGGTTCACATCCAGTGCGTGTCAACCGACACAGGGAAATCAAAAGGATCTAGTTTCACGTCCAACCAACAATCAAAAACGGAAGAAAAGCATTTGATGTGAAACAAAGTGCAGCTTGTGACATGCAAATTGGTGCACGGAGACTCCGCAAACCGTTGCCGGCTGCTGTTTGCCAGAGCCGGGTGATCAGGATGATCCCACACCAACTGGTGCCAGTGTTCCTGCTCCCTGTATCCAGAGAACCCCGCGGGAATGTGGGGGGGGTCAAATCCAGACAAACCCACTGGATGACCGACCAGCTGTTGTCTGAGGGTCCCACGTGTTTGGGGGGGTGGGGATGTGGTCCTGAGCGGGTGTTGCTACAGTACCTGTCCCCAAGCTGTCCAAAACTGCGAGACTCCTCGGCCAATTGGGAGATGGCCCCTCCCCGGTAGACCTCCCCCCCCCCCCCCCCCCAGAGAAGGCGATGGGTAAAAGAACCAAGTGCGACACGAGGTAGAATGTGTTTACGCAGCGAGTGGTTAGGATCGGGAATGCACGGCCTGACAGGGTGGTGCCAGCAGACTCAATCATGGCTTTCAAAAGGGAATTGGAGAATTGCAGGGCTCCGGGGAAAGGGCGGGGAGTGGGACTGGCCAAGGTGCTCGACGGGTCAAATGGCCTCCTTCCAGAGAACCGGCCCCTCACCCCCCGACAGGTGGCCTGGAAATACATCACCCAGCGCCATTCTTTGTACAACACCCCCGTGGCCCAGTGGGCAGAAGGCAGCGGGGAGCTGTCCCACAGCAACCTGTGGGACTCAGTGCCCGCAGGATCGCGATCATTGGCCTCGAGGCAGGGGGAGCAGTCAGGATTCCTCCGCTCACTGTGCTGAGGCTGGCTGGAAACTGCACAGGAATTGGACTAGGAGGATGTGCGATGCCCCCACAGTCAAATGGCCGTCTATGCTCACTCACAAAGTACGGCCACTTGGTTTTGGTGCCATTAGTGGGGCTGTGCCTCCGGGAGAGGGAGAGGGAGAGGGAGAGGGAGAGTCACCCACCCATGCACAGTTACACCCACTGACACACCCGGGATGCTTTACCACAGCACACAGCCCCAGTTGTGGAAGTGGCCCGGGGAGTGGTAACGTGGACCCCAACAAAACGACTAGAACTTAATTTCCCCAGCATTGACCTAAACACCAACAATCTAACTTGCTGCGGAATTACTGGGGCATCAGGAGAGCCTCGAGGGGGGACACGTACTCGGTCCCAGCCAGCAGCTGTTCTCAGAGTGGCAAAGAGAAGGCAGTGTCAACACTTGGAATAATCCCCATTAAAAAAACAGCCTTTTCACAACGGCATTTATTGAACTATCGCCACACCCACTGTACAAACAGGATAGCAAAGAGCAGCAGCTGAACACACAGCTGGGGATTGAGGCGCACCAGGGCACGATCCCATCCCATCCAGTCCTCGCAATCCAGCTCATGTACAACCCCGATGAACCCACCTCAGATCCCACATCGTCCTAGCTTAGAATTTGGTTACTAAAAGCCGCCAGTTAGCTTTAGATTCAGGAAATAACGCAAAATGCGGCAGAAACCAGGGGTTTTACTTCAATATATCCCAATCCCCACGCATCATTCATTCAGAAAGAAAGCAATATTTTACCTGCTTCTGCAGCCACGAGATAAACTCCATACACTCGTTTCAGCAACTGCAGGGACAGAGCACAAGGCAGAGTTAACAGGTGAGACAAGCAAGTCACCCCATCAAACCCGCAATACAGGGGGCCGTTAAACCCCCCCCCCTTTACAGGGGGCCGTTAAACACCCCCCCCCTCCCCAATACAGGGGGCCATTAAATCCCGCCCCCATACAGGGGGCCGTTAAACCCCCCCCCTCCCCAATACAGGGGGCCGTTAAACACCCCCCCCCCTACAGGGGGCCGTTAAACCCCCCCCCCCTTAAAGGGGGCCGTTAAACCCCTGCCCCCCCCCCCCAATATAGGGGGCTGTTAAACACCTCCCATCAAGGCACGTTCAGCTCACTGCAGGACAACAAACTTTGCCACCAACACCTCCACTATTCCCCTTTCTTCTCTCCTTCCTCCTCCTGCATTAAGGTAAGCGCTGAGGGATCTTTATTCAAACCCGTGCTGTACCTGCCCTGGGAGTGTTTGATGGGACAGTGTAGAGGGAGCTTTACTCTGTATCTAACCCCCTGTACCTGCCCTGGGAGTGTTTGATGGGACAGTGCAGAGGGAGCTTTACTCTGTATCTAACCCCGTGCTGTACCTGCCCTGGGAGTGTTTGATGGGACAGTGTAGAGGGAGCTTTACTCTGTATCTAACCCCATGCTGTACCTGCCCTGGGAGTGTTTGATGGGACAGTGTAGAGGGAGCTTTACTCTGTATCTAACCCCGTGTTGTATCTGGTCAAGGAGACCAAAACAATTTTCTCAGCCCCAACATCCCTCAACTTGATGAAACACAAAATTCAGAAAATGGAAAGAGTGAAGCAGTTGCCTGGAGGTGTGAGGATAGCGTGTGGTGTGGTGCCCGAGCAGAGAGAGCTGGAAACAGTGCAACAGGAAGTGAGTCACAGCTTCCTGTATCTTGAAAAGAGCCGAGAGAATCACCATAAAAGGATACGTGGCGGGGCTGTGCTGAGAGCAGAGCTCACACTAACCACACGTTATGGTCAGCAGCACACCCGCAGGCCTGGGCAGGGCCGGCCAATGCACAGACACATGACATCATCGCCCCCCCCCACACAGAGGCAGGGCCCACTCCCCACAGCAGTACCCTCCCCCTCCCCGCCCCCCCGTGCCCTCCCCTCTCTCACAGGTAGTGCAGTACTCTGCAAGCTCCCACGCAGGCCGCTCACAAGCTTTTCCTTTTGAAATATCGCGCGTGCGCAGAAATTTACAGGGACAGCGCACTGAAATAAACAGACAATTTAGTGGGAACATTGCCAACAACCCCGAGATCTCTGCGCTCCTCCAAGTCTGGCCTCTTGCACACAGCCGATTTTAATCGCCTCACCATCAGCTGATGTGCCTTCAGCTGCCCCAAGCTCTGCGCCTCTCTCGCCTCCTTAAAAAGGGGCTAGCTCTTTGACCAAGCTTTTGGTCACTGTTCCAATATTTTCTGTGGCTCGGTGTCACCAACTTCTTTGACAACACTCCTGCCAAACACCTTGGGACATATTACTAAGTTACAGGTGCTATATAAATTCAAATAAGTGGTTGTTAACAACATCCTTCACGGCCCCAGCCGGCTCCACTCACCTCGTCCGCTCCGTGATCCTGCAGCTCTTTGTAGAACTTCAGGGCGATGCTGACCATTACCTTGGTCTTGTCCCCATTCGGGTTGGAAATGTGGTAAAGGACACCATCGAAATCTACGCAAAATGCAAATGTCAGAGCAACTCCCAAAGGATCGTCTCAACATTGACTGTTCAACCGCCCCCCCACCTCCCCCTCCTCTCTTTCCCCTCCCCCTCCTCTCTTTCCCCTCCCCCTCCCCTCTTTCCCCTCCCCCTCCCCTCTTTCCCCTCCCCCTCCCCTCTTTCCCCTCCCCCTCCCCTCTTTCCCCTCCCCCTCCCCTCTTTCCCCTCCCCCTCCCCTCTTTCCCCTCCCCCTCCCCTCTTTCCCCTCCCCCTCCCCTCTTTCCCCTCCCCCTCCTCTCTTTCCCCTCCCCCTCCTCTCTTTCCCCTCCCCCTCCTCTCTTTCCCCTCCCCCTCCTCTCTTTCCCCTCCCCCTCCTCTCTTTCCCCTCCCCCTCCTCTCTTTCCCCTCCCCCTCCTCTGGTCTGGTGAACCTTCGCTGCACTCCCTCAATAGCAAGAATGTCCTTCCTCAGATTAGGAGACTAAAACTGATCTCAATATTCCAGGTGAGGCCTCACCAAGGCCCTGTACAACTGCAGTAACACCTCCCTGCTCCTATACTCAAATCCCCTTGCTATGAAGGCCAACATACCATTTGCCTTCTTCACCGCCTGCTGTACCTGCATGCCAACCTTCAATGACTGATGAACCATGACACCCAGGTCTCATTGCACCTCCCCTTTTCCTAATCTGTCACCATTCAGATAATATTGTGTCTTCCTGTTTTTGCCCCCAAAGTGGATAACCTCACATTTATCCACATTATACTGCATCTGCCATGCATTTGCCCACTCACCTAACCTGTTCAAGTCACCCTGCAGCCTCTTAGCGTCCTCCTCACAGCTCACACTGACACCCAGCTTGGTGTCATCTGCAAACTTGGAGATATTATACTCAATTCCTTCATCCAAATCGTTAATGTATATTGTAAAGAGCTGGGGCCCCAGCACTGAGCCCTGCGGCACTCCACTAGTTACTGTCTGCCATTCTGAAAAGGACCCGTTTATCCCGAATCTCTGCCAACCAGTTCTCTATCCACGTCAGTACATTATCCCCAATACCACGTGCTTCGATTTTGCACACCAATCTCTTGTTTCTCCTCATCTCGGTCCCAAATGGCTTACCCCTTATCCTTAGACAGTGACCCCTGGTTCTGGACTTCCCCAACATTGGGAACATTCTTCCTGCATCTAACCTGTCTAAACCCGTCAGAATTTTATATGTTTCTACTAGATGCCCTCTCATCCTTCTAAACTCCAGTGAATATAAGCCTAGTCGATCCAGACTTTCTTCGTATGTCAGTCCTGCCATCCCAGGAATCAGTCTGGTGAACCTTCGCTGCACTCCCTCAATAGCAAGAATGTCCTTCCTCAGATCAGGAGACCAAAACTGAACACAATATTCCAGGTGTGGTCTCACCAATGCCCTGTACAACTGTAGTAACACCTCCCTGCCCCTGTACTCAAATCCCTTCGCTATGAAGGCCAACATGCCATTTGCCTTCTTCACCTGCTGTACCTGCATGCCAACCTTCAATGACTGATGTACCATGACACCCAGGTCTCTTTGCACCTCCCCTTTTCCTAATCTGTCACCATTCAGATATTCGTCTCTGCAGGCCCCGCGGGGTTAGCTATCCGTGCAGAACCCATGGGAGTGCCCTCACTAATGGTGCAGCCTTAGCCTCGGACGTTGTAGCCAGATGGGGTGCTGAGTTACACCTCGATATACTGCAGGGTAAAGCTTACCCGCAAAAGTAACTTCCACCGTATCAGGCTTGTTGCTGCAAAGGAATGAAAGTTAGTTAGTTCAGGCGAGGATTTCATTCAGCAAGAGTCACACACACTAAAACTACAGCTCCAATCTCCTGGGTATAAAGTACCCCGACCAGGGATACACAGAGCCAGTGCCATTCGGAGTAAAGATCACTACCTCACAGCTTGATTTGATATGTACACAGGGATAGCGTGATCAGGACCAATATTTCCACTAAAGATCCTGCACTGCCCGCTCACCCATTGTAAATACCTCGCTCTATACTGTACCCTGGGGCAGTGTTACCTGGACTAAAGGGGTCATATATCCTGCTTTCTATAATGTATATCGCAATCATCTCTCTCTGTGAACCAAAGCACTGTTTGTTTCTGCCAGTCTCTCTGGTGCACGGCACCATTTGAAAGGCAGGGAGTGTCCCAGTGTCCTGGCTAACATTACTCATTCACTAACAGATCACCGAGTCGTCAATCTCACGGTCAGGGGCACCTGCCGAAACCATGTGGCTTGGCCTCACAGTAACTCACTGTCTCTGAAGCACTGATGTTTCCCAGAAGTGATGAGGTGCTTAATATAAATGCAAATCTTCCGCTAGCATTAACACCAGCCTAGTCTCCAAATTTCCAGTCTCACACTCGCACTACCTTCCCGCGATCAAACTCAGACCCATCCCACCGTCACCAACTCATTCTTACCCAGTGCCTGAAACTGTGAGACCCCTCCCCTCCGTCCATCTCCAAACTGAGAGACCCTTCCCCCCCCCGTCCATCTCCAAACTGAGAGACCCCTCCCCTCCCCATCTCCAAACTGAGAGACCGTCCATCTCCAAACTGTGGGACCCCTCCCCTCCGTCCATCTCCAAACTGTGAGACCCTTCCCCCCCCGTCCATCTCCAAACTGAGACCCCCTTCCCCCCCCGTCCATCTCCAAACTGAGAGACCCCTCCCCTCCCCATCTCCAAACTGTGAGACCGTCCATCTCCAAACTGTGGGACCCCTCCCCTCCGTCCATCTCCAAACTGAGACCCCTCCCCCCCCCGTCCATCTCCAAACTGAGACCCCTCCCCTCCCCCAAACTGTGAGACCGTCCCCTCCGTCCATCTCCAAACTGTGGGACCCCTCCCCTCCGTCCATCTCCAAACTGAGAGACCCCTCCCCTCCCCATCTCCAAACTGTGAGACCGTCCATCTCCAAACTGTGGGACCCCTCCCCTCCGTCCATCTCCAAACTGTGAGACCCCTCCCCTCCCCCAAACTGTGAGACCGTCCCCTCCGTCCATCTCCAAACTGTGAGACCGCTCCCCTCCCGATCTCCAAACTGAGACCGTCCATCTCCAAACTGTGGGACCCCTCCCCTCCGTCCATCTCCAAACTGAGAGACCGCTCCCCTCCCCATCTCCAAACTGAGACCGTCCATCTCCAAACTGTGGGACCCCTCCCCTCCGTCCATCTCCAAACTGAGAGACCCCTCCCCCCCCGTCCATCTCCAAACTGAGAACCCTCCTCTCCCCCAAACTGTGAGACCGTCTCCTCCGTCCATCTCCAAACTGTGGGACCCATCCCCTCCGTCCATCTCCAAACTGAGAGACCCCTCCCCTCCCCATCTCCAAACTGTGAGACCGTCCATCTCCAAACTGTGGGACCCCTCCCCTCCGTCCATCTCCAAACTGTGAGACCCCTCCCCTCCCCCAAACTGTGAGACCGTCCCCTCCGTCCATCTCCAAACTGTGGGACCCCTCCCCTCCGTCCATCTCCAAACTGTGAGACCCCTCCCCTCCCCATCTCCAAACTGTGAGACCGTCCCCTCCGTCCATCTCCAAACTGTGGGACCCCTCCCCTCCGTCCATCTCCCCTCAAACTGTGGGACCCCTCCCCTCCCTCAGTCTCCTCTCAAACTTCTTCAACCTTCCTATCATCTACAAGCTTTTTAAAACCAAGTTTGGAAGGGGAAGGGGAGGGGGAGGAGAGAACCGGATCCTCCGTCACACTCTGGGGAGCACGGACCCTCATGTTGGGGGGGGGGGGCAGGACTCGGTGTGGGAGCTCGGACTATCGGTATGGGGGTACTCTCGGGATTACTTGCTCGGCCATTACCAATTCAGAGCTAAGGTGGGAACTCTCTTTATTCGGAGAATGATTGAGATTCTGGAAATCAGATTGGGGAAGCAGCTGGGTTCCTGTGCGAGCAGCAGAGCACGGCTAAATCTGATGCTGCAATCGCAGCTGCACGCTCGCTGGTTAACCCTTTCCTGACTGGAGGAACTGAACACATGCAAAATAGGGAACAGGAACCGAGCTAAAGAACAGGAATCGAGGTTAACTCTTGCACAACTCGAATCGATATATCCTCCCCCCTCTCCACCTCAGACTCTCACCCCTCTTTGTTCAGTCCCACTCACTTTATCTTCCAGTTGTTTGTCATTTTAAAACTACCTCAGGTGATTGCCCTGGTAAATCCTGGCCCCAACCGGTAGTGTCCTGAACGCTCCCACGCCATCCCCCCCTCCCCTCCCCCCTACCCCACCCCACCTCCCCTCCCCACCTTCCCTCCCCCCACACACCCCCCCACCCCATCCTCCCCCCACACCCCCCTCCCCCCACACACCCCCCCACCCCATCCTCCCCCCACACACCCCCCCACCCCATCCTCCCCCCACACACCCCCCCACCCCATCCTCCCCCCACACACCCCCCCACCCCATCCTCCCCCCACACACCCCCCCACCCCATCCTCCCCCCACACACCCCCCCACCCCATCCTCCCCCCACACACCCCCCCACCCCACCCTCCCCCCACACACCCCCCCACCCCACCCTCCCCCCACACCCCACCCTCCCCCCCACCCCACCCTCCCCCCACACCCCACACACCCCCCCACCCCACCCTCCCCCCACACCCCACCCTCCCCCCACACCCCACCCTCCCCCCACACCCCACACACCCCCCCACCCCACCCTCCCCCCACACACCCCCCCACCCCACCCTCTCCCCCCACACCCCATCCTCCCCCCACACACACCCCCCACAAACAGACACTGGCCAGGACAGCAGGCGGGTAGTTTCTTCCAGACAGTGGGACCCGGTGCGTTAGAACCACCCAGCGCAGGGCCACTCGGACCCGTGCCCGCTCTCTGAGCGAGGGGAGAGAGAGAAAGTGCAGGTGGGGGCCCTCGGTTTGACAAGATGGGGGGGGGGGGGGTGTTGACTTATGAGGAAAGGTTGAGTAGGTTGGGCCTCTACTCATTGGAATTCAGAAGAATGAGAGCTGATCTTATCAAAACGTATAAGATTATGAGGGGGCTTGACAAGGTGGATGCAGAGAGGATGTTCCCACTGATGGGGAGACTAGAACTAGGGGGCATGGTCTTAGAATAAGGGGCCGCCCATTTAAAACTGAGATGAGGAGAAATTCCTTCTCAGGAGGGTTGTAAATCTGTGGAATTCGCTGCCCCAGAGAGCTGTGGAGGCTGGGACATTGAATATATTTAAGACAGAGATCCCCTGGGGGCAGGGAGAGGGAGGGAGGGCCCGGGGGAGAGGGAGGGAGGGCCCGGGGGAGAGGGAGAGGCCGGGGGAGAGGGAGGGCCCGGGGGAGAGGGAGGGTGGGCCCGGGGGGGTGGGCCCGAGGGAGAGGGCCCGGGGGAGAGGGCCTCCCTCACCCCTCACTCCCTCCCTCACCCACCCAGCCAGCGCGTTCTCCAGTTTCAGGCTGAGGGTCTCCTCCACGATGCGGTTGTTGATCTCCAGCAGGATCATGGCGGCGGCGGCTCTCTGTCTCTCTCCTCCTCAGAAATCCACAGCCTGGTCGACACAGGCCGCAGCACTTCCGGCATCCGCCGCTTCCGGTCAGCTGACCCGAAAAGGAAGGGCGGCGGAATTATAGGGCGCTCCCACCGCCGCGGGGCAGCCTGGGAGATGTCGCCGCCATCGCCCTCAGAGGTACAATTCCCCAGCCCAGGAACAGACAGAGAATACAGCATCATCATCACAGGCAATCCCCTCGGAACCGAGGAAGACTTGCTGTCACTCTTAGCATCCAGGCAGTCCCTTGCATCCACTCTAAAAGCGAGTCGCTAAGGGAAAGAGAGGGTGGGACTGGTTTGTCCGCTGCCTGCGCTTGGTTTCTGCACGCTCTCGGCGACGAGACTCGAGGTGCTCAGCGCCCTCCCGGATGCACTTCCTCCACTTAGGATGCACCAGTCTTTGGCCAGGGACTCCCAGGTGTCAGTGGGGATGTCGCACTTTATCAGGGAGGCTTTGAGGGTGTCCCTGTAACGTTTCCCCTGCCCACCTGGGGCTCGTTTGCCGTGAAGGAGTTCCGAGTAGAGCGTTTGCTTTGTGAGTCTCGTGTCTAGCATGCAGACAATGTGGCCTGCCCAGCGGAGCTGATCAAGTGTGGTCAGTGCTTCAATGCTGGGGATGTTGGCCTGGACGAGGACACTAATGTTGATGCATCTGTCCTCCCAGGGGATTTGTAGGATCTTGCAGAGACATAGTTGGTGGTATTTCTCCAACATCTTGTGGTGTCTACTGTACATGGTCCATGTCACTGAGCCATATAGGAGGGCAGGTATTACTACAGCCCTGTAGACCATGAGCTTGATGGCAGTTTTGAGGGCCTGGTCTTCAAACACTCTCTTTCTCAGACAACCAAAGGCTGCACTGGCACACTGGAGGCGGTGTTGAATCTCATCGTCAATATCTGCCCTTGTTGGTAAGAGGCTCCTGAGGTATGGGAAATTGTCCACATTGTCCAGGGCCGTGTACAAGGTGGACCATTTCCCATAACTCGGCAGCCCTGATGACTGGGGGGCAGTGCTGTGTGGCGAGGACAGGCTGGTGGAGGACCTTTGTCTTTTGGATGTTTAGCGTAAGGCCCATGCTTTCATACGTCTCAGTAAATATGTTCTGGAGCTCAGCTTCAGAATGGGCGCAGACACAGGCATCGTCCGCGTACTGTAGCTCAACGACAGAGGTTGGGGTGATCTTGGACCTGGCCTGGAGGTGAAGGTTAAACAGCTTCCCACTGGTTCTGTAGTTTAGCTCCACTCCAGCGGGGAGCTTGTTGACTGTGAGGTGGAGCATGGCAGTGAAGAAGATTGAGAAGAGGGTTGGGGCGATGACACAGCCCTGCTTGACCCCAGTCCAGACATGGATTGGGTCTGTAATGGATCCATTGGTGAGGATCACGGCCTGCATGTCATTGTGGAGTAGCAGAGGATGGTGATGAACTTTTGGGGGCATCCGAAATGGGGGAGGACGCTCCATAGACCCTCGCGGTTGACAGTGTCAAAGGCCTTTGTAAGGTCGAAGAAGGCCATGTATAAGGGCTGGTGCTGTTCCCGGCATTTTTCCTGCAGCTGTCGCGCTGTAAAAACCATGTCCACTGTGACTCCGAGAGGATAATACAACAGGAGATGAATCCCAGCCCAGGGTCAGCCAGGTAATACAACAGACACAGGCTCAGAAGGAGGCAAACAGATAATACAACTGGAGACTGATTCCCCATCCCAGAGACAACCAGATAGGAACATAGGAGGCCATTCAGCCCCTCGAGCCTGATCCACCATTCAATGAGCTCTTTGACCTAAGCCATATACCTACCTTTGGCCCATATCCCTTAATAACTTTGGTTAACAAAAATCTACCAATCTCAGATTTAAAATTAGTGATTAATCTGGCATCAATTGCCATTTGTGGAAGAGAGTTCCAAACCTCCACCATCCTCTGTGTGTAGAAGTGTTTCATAATTTCACTCCTGAAAGGTCTGGCTCTAATTTTTAGACTATGCCCCTAGTCCCCGACCAACAGAAATAATTCCTCTCTATCTACCCTCTCTGTTATATCTGTTATATCCTGAAAACTTTGATCAGATCACCCCTCTCCTGGACAACCTCCCATTGTCCCAGGAGAGCGCTCAGCTGCAGGAGCAGGGCTGAGGGTTTCAGCAGCAAGTGGGTTCAGGCACAGATGGCAATGTTCAGGAGACATCTGGACATGGGAGAGGCCTCTGACCCTGTTCCGTGATCGCCCCGTGTCCCGGGATCTCGCCCCCCTCCCACCCCATGTCCTTGGATTCCCCCCCTCCCCTGCCCCGTGTCCCGGGATCACTCCGTGCCCCTGTTTCCTGGGGCTCGCCCCCCCCCACCCCTGTGTGCTTGGATTTCCCCCCCTGCCCCGTGTCCTGGGATCACTCCATGCCCCCGTGTCCTGGGATCTCGCCCCCCCCCCGTGTCCTTGGATTCCCCCCCACCCCTGTGTGCTTGGATATTCCCTCCCCCCCCCCACCCCGTGTCCTGGGATCGCCCCATGCCCTGTGACCTACCTCTTTAGTCGCTCACAATTCAGGTTCCTGGGCTGCACTACCACACTGCCCTCTGGTGGGCCAAGAGGGACACAGCTGGAGCCAGTCAGATGCGGTGAGTGGGCGAGACACGAGGCAGGCTCAGTATTGTGACGTAACATCATTACCAGGTGGAAGGGGAGATGGGGGAGGGGGAAGGGGAGAGGGAGGGGTGAGATGGGGAGGGGTGAGATGGGGGAGGGGGAGGGAACAAATGGGGGAGAGGGAAGGGGAGAGATCGGGAAATGGGGGAGAGGGAGGAGGGGGAGGGGAAGGGGGAAATGGGGTAGAGGGAGTGTTACTACGGATTCTTTTTCCCCCAATCTGTTTCAGCGAATACACTGACGTGAACACCTCTTTGCCTTTTCTGTAAAGGACCTTTATTGAAGATTCTCCGGCTGGGACTTGTCAAGACAAAGGGACACTCTCACTCAGAGCCTGTTTACCTTCCCCTGGACAAGTTCCTTTTCAGCGCGAAAAGCACAGTAGATATACATTTTCAAAACAGAACACATTTGATTAGCACTTGGTCTATCCAATCCCTTTCTGCCTCCCCCCCCCCCCCCCCCCGAGTACGTCCAATGGCAGGCAAGAAAGTCTCCCAATTAGGGCTGGTGTCAGGGTCAGGTTAGTTATAGCTTTGCTACACTGTCTTCCCTTATCAGTAAAGAACCCAATTAGTTTCCCTTCCTCCTTATCAGTAGAAGCTATTACTTTTCCCTTCCTATCTAGGATTGCTTTCTTTCTTTGTGCCGCCTTGCATCTTTCTCATGATCCGTGTCTAACCTCAACTTCAACTCTTGGTAACCCCTTTTTTTTCTGTTGATTCTGCAGTTGTCTGCATCTTGACATTTCTTTAGCTATTTTTCCATGATTCCCTATCTCCATCCTTTTGCCACATCCTCTATCCATTTACTACATTCGCAACCCTTCTTTACACATTCTCAGGAGGAGGTGATGGGGGAGGGGTGAGATGGGGGAGAGGGAGGGAGCTGGGGGTGGGGGAAGAGAAGATGGGGGGAGGGAGGGGGGATGGGAGAGGGGGGAGATGATGGGGGGTGGGGGGGAGAGAGCAGCCTATACCAGCAGCTATTTAAAAGAAACAAGGAAGTATTGATAATTGAAGTTGGAGACTGCCTCTGATTTTGACACAAAAATACAAAGTTGAAAACAAACAGGAAGAGGCTGAGCTGTGGTGCCCCTGATAGCCGAATTGCTTGCTGACACGCCACACTTCGGCTCACACATGGGAAATGGCCACCTGGCTGAGAAATCAGCACCTTGAGGATAGGGGGATAAAGTGCAGGTTATAAGGGGCTGGAGGGGGGCATCTCGTGGCCTGTCCCGTTAGTCAGATGTTCCCTCCCCCTTCAGCTCACGAATGTTTAGCGGTGAAGCATGCTGGGAGTGCGAGCTGGTAACGGGGCATCTGGGACCTCGGTGAACAATGGGACCAACATTCTGTCTCCTTAACCAATCAGATTAATGCATAGAATCATAGGAATGTACAGCACGGGAGGCCATTCGGCCCATCGTGTCCGAGCCGCCGACAAAGAGCTACCCAGCCTAATCCCACTTTCCAGCTCTGGGTCCGTAGCCCTGTAGGTTACGGCACTTCAGGAGCACATCCAAGTACTGTTTAAATGTGGTGAGGGTTTCTGCCTCTACCCCCCTTTCAGGCCGTGAGTTCCAGACCCTCACCACCCTCTGGGTGAAGACATTTTCCCTCCAATCCCCTCTAAACCTCCCCCCAATTACTTTAAATCTATGCCCTCTGGTTATTGACCCCTCTGCCAAGGGAAACAGGTCCTTCCTATCCACTCTATCCAGGCCTTTCATAATTTTATATACCTCAATCAGGTCTCCCCTCAGCCTCCTCTGTTCCAAAGAAAACAACCCCAGCCTATCCAATCTTTCCTCATGGCTAAAATTCTCCAGTCCCGGCAACATCCTGGTAAATCTCCTCTGTCCCCTCTCTGGTGTAATCACATCTTTCCTGTAATGTGGTGACCAGAACTGCACGCAGTACTCCAGCTGTGGCCTAACCAGTGTTTTATACAGTTCAAGCATAACCTCCCTGCTCTTGTATTCTATGCCTCGACTAATAAAGGCAAGTATTCCGTATGCCTTCTTAACCACCTTATCTACCTGGCCTGCTCCCTTCAGGGATCTGTGGACCTGCACTCCCAGGTCCCTTTGTTCCTCTACACTTCTCAGTGTCCTACCATTTAATTCCATTTCCTTGTTAGCCCTCCCCAAATGCATTATCCCATGCTTATCTGGATTGAATTCATTTGCCACTGTTTTGCCCACCTGACCAGTTGATTGATATCTTCCTGCAATCCGCAGCTTTCTTCTTCATTATCAACCACACGGCCTCTTCTAGTGTCATCTGCAAACTTCTTAATCATACCCCCAACATTCAAGTCTAAATCATTTATATGTACCACCAAAAAGCAAGGGACCCAGCACTGAGCCCCACGGAACCTCACTGGATACAGCCTTCCAGTCACAAAACCATCAACCTTTGATTCCTGCCTCTGAGCCAATTGTGGATCTAAATTACTACTTTGCCCTGGATCCCATGGGCTTTTACCTTCGTGACCAGTCTGCCATGTGGAACCTTATCAAAAGCTTTGCTAAAGTCCATATACATTACATCGTACACACTACCCTCATCAACCCTCCAGAGGAGCAAAGGAGAAGGAAATAGAGTGAATTAGAGTCAAATCAAGTACAGAACGTGAACCAAAGAGAGGGAAAGAAAAATTGGATTGAGAGAGGGAGAAAAAAGAGACAGAAAGGAAAAGTAAGAAAAAACATTTAAAAGTTTGACTTTAAAAAAAATCTCCAACAATTGACCACATGCAGAAATGAGATAGAGCACATAAAACTGTTCCCATTCTTTAAAAAGGGAGAAAGGGATAGACTGAATAATTACAGGCCAGTCAGCTAAACCTCTGTGGTCTGGAAATTATTCAAAAAACTCCTGAGGGACTGGATAAATCTTAATTTAGAAAGGCACAGATTACTCAGGGGCAGTCAGCATGGATCAAGTCGCTGGAGATATATCACCAACGATGTCTCCGCAAGATCCTGCAAATCCCCTGGGAGGACAGACCAACATCAGTGTCCTCGACCAGGCCAACATCCCCAGCACTGAAGCACTGACCACACTCGATCAGCTTCGCTGGGCGGGCCACATAGTTCACATGCCAGATACGAGACTCCCTAAACAAATGCTTTATGCGGAGCTCCTTCATGGTAAACCAGCCAAAGGAGGACAGCGGAAACGTTACAAGGACCACCCTCAAAGCCTCCCTGGTAAAATGCGACATCACCACTGACACCTGGGAGACCCTGGCCGCAGACCACCCGAGGTGGAGAAAGTGCATCCAGGAGGGCGTTGAGTTCTTCGAGTCTCGACGCAAGGAGCGTGAAGAGGTCAAGCGCAGGCAGCGGAAGGAGCGCGCGGCAAACCAGCCCCACCCACCCCTTCCCCCGACGAATGTCTGTCCCACCTGTGACAGGGTCTGTGGCTCTCGTATCGGACTGTTCAGCCACCAGAGAACTCACTGGGAGTGGAAGCAAGTCCTCCTCGATTCCGAGGGACTGCCTATGATGATGATGATGGTTAAGGGAAGGTCGTTTCTGACTAACTTGGCTGAATTGTTTGAGGAGGTAACCAGGAGGGTCGATGAGGGCAGTGTGTACGATGTAGTGCATATGGATTTTAGCAAAGCTTTTGATAAGGTCCCACATGGCAGACTGGTCACGAAGGTAAAAGCCCATGGGATCCAGGGCAAAGTGGCAAATTGGATCCAAAATTTGCTCAGAGGCAGGAAGCAAAGGGTAATGGCTGATGGGTGTTTCTGTGACTGGAAGGCTGTTTTCACATGACAGTGGGATTAGGCTGGATAGGTCTTTGTCGGCTGAATGACTTCCTTCTCAGTGGTACATTTCCCAGTTCTGATTCTGGGCCACAAAGGCTCATTGCATTAACAATGAACACCTCGTTAAAAGGGTATTTGTGCCTTTAACTTCCAGCTCGAACGTTCTGCGATGAGTTTAATATGGTAATGTGCAAACCCAGGAGGTTCATCAAAATAACAGGAGGCTAAAGGCGAGATACACTTCATATCCCCAAGCTCGGCATTGCTTAACCAAATTGTTTATCTCATTGTCTCTCCCGTTCTTTTCAGGGTTCTGATCTAGGTTCATTAACACGGCAATCATTTCTACACTGAACTGGTATCATTCAGTTGTATGTAGAGGATCAATGAATGAAAGAAAGAAAGACTTGCATTTATATAGCGCCTTTCATGACCACTGGACGTCCCAAAATGCTTCACAGCCAATGAAATACTTTTTGAAGTGTTGTCACATTTGTAACGCAGCGGCAAATTTGTGCACAGCAAGCTCCCACACACAGCAATGTGATAATGACCAGATAATCTGTTTTAGTGATGTTGGTTGAGGGATAAATATTGTCCAGGACACCGGGGAGAACTCCCCTGCTTTTTTTCAAAATTATGCCTTTACATCCACCTGAGAGAGCAGACAGGGCCTCGGTTTAACGTCCCATCCGAAAGACAGCACCTCCGACAGTGCAGCATTCCCTCAGTAATGCCCCTCCGACAGTGCAGCCCTCCCACAGTACAGCCCCTCTGACAGTGCGGCACTCCCTCAGTACTGCCCCTCTGACAGTGCAGCACTCCCTCAGTACTGACCCTCCGACAGTGCAGCGCTCCCTCAGTACTGACCCTCCGACAGTGCGGCGCTCCCTCAGTACTGCCCCTCCGACAGTGCAGCACTCCCTCAGTACTGACCCTCCGACAGTGCGGCGCTCCCTCAGTACTGCCCCTCCGACAGTGCGGCGCTCCCTCAGTACTGCTCCTCTGACAGTGCGGCGCTCCCTCAGCACTGCCCCTCCGACAGTGCGGCGTTCCCTCAGTACTGCCCCTCTGACAGTGCGTCGCTCCCTCAGTACTGACCCTCCGACAGTGCAGCGCTCCCTCAGTACTGCCCCTCCGACAGTGCGGCGCTCCCTCAGTACTTCCCCTCTGACAGTGCAGCACTCCCTCAGTACTGCCCCTCCGACAGTGCGGCGCTCCCTCAGTACTGCCCCTCTGACAGTGCGGCGCTCCCTCAGCACTGCCCCTCCGACAGTGCGGCGCTCCCTCAGTACTGCCCCTCTGACAGTGCGGCACTCCCTCAGTACTGACCCTCCGACAGTGCAGCACTCCCTCAGTACTGCCCCTCTGACAGTGCGTCGCTCCCTCAGTACTGCCCCTCCGACAGTGCAGCACTCCCTCAGTACTGACCCTTCGACAGTGCGTCGCTCCCTCAGTACTGCCCCTCCGACAGTGCAGCGCTCCCTCAGTACTGCCCCTCCGACAGTGCGGCGCTCCCTCAGTACTGACCCTCCGACAGTGCAGCGCTCCCTCAGTACTGCCCCTCTGACAGTGCAGCACTCCCTCAGTACTGCCCCTCCGACAGTGCGGCACTCCCTCAGTACTGCCCCTCCGACAGTGCGGCACTCCCTCAGTACTGCCCCTCCGACAGTGCAGCGCTTCCTCAGTACTGACCCTCCGATAGTGCAGCGCTTCCTCAGTACTGCACTGGGAGTGTCAGCCTGGATTTATGTGCTCATGTCCCTGGAGTGGGACTTGAACCCACGACCTTGTGACTGAGAGGTGAGCGAGCTGCCCACTGAGTCACAGCTGACAATGAGGAAGACAATGAAGGATGAATGAGGAAGAATTCAGATTCCCTATTGAGATGTTGCTCACTCTTTCAATGTAGATCAACTTCCACATGCAAAGCTCCATTTGTCCACTGCTTCTCGGTTCCCTGTCTCACCCGCGGCAATTGGGGAACCTCCTTTTCTGTGCTTAACCTCATCTTGCATCACTGGCCTTGCTGAAGGCTCTGTTTTCAAAAGACATGAGGCCCCCTTCCTGACCTCGGCCTTAGGACTGCACCATGCTGTCTCAGGGTAGCACACTCGCTTCCCCATTGTACACAGGGGGCATATACCCATTGTACACAGGGGGCATATACTCATTGTACACGGGGGCATATACCCATTGTACACAGGGGGCATATACCCATTGTACACAGGGGGCATATACCCATTGTACAAGGGGGCATATACCCATTGTACACAGGGGGCAATTACCCATTGTTCACAGGGGGCAATTACCCATTGTACACAGGGTATATACCCATTGTACACAGGGGGCATATACCCATTGTACACAGGGGGCATATGCCCATTGTACACAGGCCATATGCCCATTGTACACAGGGGACATATACCCATTGTACACAGGGGGCATATACCCCTTGTACACAGTGGGCATATACCCATTGTACACAGTGCATATACCCATTGTACACAGGGGGCATATGCCCATTGTACACAGGGGGCATATGCCCATTATACACAGGGGGCATGTACCCATTGTACACAGGGCATATACCCATTGTACACAGGGCGCATATACCCATGCCGCAGGCTGAGAAGGAGTTCCCTGGGAGCCTGCACTGAACACAGTTCACTGCATTGAGTTAAGTCGCCACCTTTGCCAGTGCCCCGTCTGTTGTGTGTAATTGTGACCAGGCCCGGAGCCCACACTGGGTACAGGTGTGTATCGGGGCTCGGTGTGATCGATATGAGGGCGGTGACTGAACGTGAGGTGTATGGCGATCGGAAGCTGCCTGCGTTACCTGTCCTGGAAATCTTCTCAAATGATGGTGGCCTCCGTGTTCATTCTCAGTCGAGCCGTCGGTCTCTCCCTCCACATTCCTGCGCAGCCCAAGCAACTATTTGGAAATTGTAGTGTGACTAAAAAGAAATTGTAGCCACCCACGAGCTGGTAATTGGATTAATTGTGTTGTTTTGACAAGGAGGTGTTCGTGGAGTGAGATTCGCTCATTCTGCGGCCCAGGAAATTGCCGTCATTTACCGACTGCTGAAGGTCGCTCAGTGTTTCTCGAGCTTTCTCTCTCACTTATTACACAAACACGGCAGAAATATTCACCCCTGGTGACTCAGCCACCATCACCGGCACTCTGCGCCGTGGGATCACACAGTGTGTTTGCCTCTCAGCTGTTTGTGGCTCAATCAGCAATTAATGTTTCATTCTCTACTTTGAATGAGTTTGTGGTTTCTCACATTGCACAGTCTCGGGGAACTCCCCATCTATTCCTATTCCTGCTCAGGTCTTAACCCTGGAGACAACACACAGGGCCAGGGATCGTCCACTGACACAATGCCTCCTCTCTCCTCAGTTGCAGACTACATTCCCTCTTTTGTCCCAAACATGTCTTTTCCTCTCAACAACCCCTAATTCTGTATAAGCCCAAAGCATGAATCCTACTCTCACATCTGGGAAGGTCCCTCTAAACCCCTCTCTCGCACTCCTGTATCTGGGGAGATCCCTCTAACCCCCTCCCTTACACTCCTGTATCTGGGGAGGTCCCTCTAACCCCTCTCTCACACTCTCCTGTATCTGGGAGGTCCCTCTAACCCCTCTCTCACACTCTCCTGTATCTGCGGAGCTCCCTCTAACCCCCTCTCACACTCCTGTATCTGGGGAGGTCCCTCGAACCCCGCTCTCACACTCCTGTATCTGGGGAGGTCCCTCTAACCCCTCTCTCACACTCCTGTATCTGGGGAGGTCCCTCTAACCCTTCTCTCACACTCCTGTATCTGGGGAGGTCCCTCTAACCCTTCTCTCACACTCCTGTATCTGGGGAGTTCCCTCTAACCCCCTCTCACACTCTTAAATCTGCGGAGGTCCCTCTAACCCCCTCTCACACTCCTGTATCTGGGAGGTCCCTCTAACCCCCTCTCACACTCCTGTATCTGGGGAGATCCCTCTAACCCCCTCTCACACTCCTATATCTGGGGAGGTCTCACTAACACCCTCTCACACTCCTGTATCTGGGGAGGTCTCACTAACCCCCTCTCTCACACTCCTGTATTTGGGGAGGTCCCTCTAACCCCCTCTCTCACACTCCTGTATCTGGGGAGGTACCTCTAACCTCACTCTCACACTCCTGTATCTGGGGAGGTCTCACTAACCCCCTCTCTCACACTCCTGTATTTGGGGAGGTCCCTCTAACCCCCTCTCTCACACTCCTGTATCTGGGGAGGTCCCTCTAACCCCCTCTCCCACACTCCTGTATCTGGGGAGGTCCCTCTAACCCCCTCTATCACACTCCTGTATCTGGGGAGGTCCCTCTAACCCCCCTCTCACACTCCTGTATCTGGGGAGGTCCCTTTAATCCCCTTCTCACACTCCTGTACCTGGGGAGGTCCCTCTAACCCCCTCTCACACTCCTGTATCTGGGGAGGTCCCTCGAACCCCGCTCTCACACTCCTGTATCTGGGGAGGTCCCTCTAACCCCTCTCTCACACTCCTGTATCTGGGAGGTCCCACTAACCCCCCTCTCACACTCCTGTATCTGGGGAGGTCCCTCTAACCCCTCTCTCACACTCCTGTATCTGGGGAGGTCCCTCTAACCCCCTCTCACACTCTTATATCTGCGGAGGTCCCTCTAACCCCCTCTCACACTCCTGTATCTGGGAGGTCCCTCTAACCCCCTCTCACACTCCTGTATCTGGGGAGATCCCTCTAACCCCCTCTCACACTCCTATATCTGGGGAGGTCTCACTAACCCCCTCTCTCACACTCCTGTATCTGGGTAGGTACCTCTAACCTCACTCTAACACTCCTGTATCTAGTGAGGTCTCACTAACACCCTCTCTCACACTCCTGTATTTGGGGAGGTCCCTCTAACCCCCTCTCTCACACTCCTGTATCTGGGGAGGTCCCTCTAACCCCCTCTCCCATACTCCTGTATCTGGGGAGGTCCCTCTAACCCCCTCTATCACACTCCTGTATCTGGGGAGGTCCCTCTAACCCCCCTCTCACACTCCTGTATCTGGGGAGGTCCCTTTAACCCCCTTCTCACACTCCTGTACCTGGGGAGGTCCCTCTAACCCCTCTCTCTCATACTCCTGTATCTGCGGAGATCCCTCTAACCCCCCCTCTCAGACTCCTGTATCTGGGGAGGTCCCTCTAACCCCTCTCTCACACTCTCCTGTATCTGCGGAGCTCCCTCTAACCCCCTCTCACACTCCTGTATCTGGGGAGGTCCCTCGAACCCCGCTCTGACACTCCTGTATCTGGGGAGGTCCCTCTAACCCCTCTCTCACACTCCTGTATCTGGGAGGTCCCACTAACCCCCTCTCACACTCCTGTATCTGGGGAGGTCCCTCTAACCCCTCTCTCACACTCCTGTATCTGGGAGGTCCCTCTAACCCCCTCTCACACTCCTGTATCTGGGGAGGTCTCACTAACCCCCTCTCTCACACTCCTGTATTTGGGGAGGTCCCTCTAACCCCGTCTCTCACACTCCTGTATCTGGGGAGGTCTCACTAACCCCCTCTCTCACACTCCTGTATTTGGGGAGGTCCCTCTAACCCCCTCTCTCACACTCCTGTATCTGGGGAGGTCCCTCTAACCCCCTCTCCCACACTCCTGTATCTGGGGAGGTCCCTCTAACCCCCTCTATCACACTCCTGTATCTGGGGAGGTCCCTCTAACCCCCCTCTCACACTCCTGTATCTGGGGAGGTCCCTTTAATCCCCTTCTCACACTCCTGTACCTGGGGAGGTCCCTCTAACCCCCTCTCACACTCCTGTATCTGGGGAGGTCCCTCGAACCCCGCTCTCACACTCCTGTATCTGGGGAGGTCCCTCTAACCCCTCTCTCACACTCCTGTATCTGGGAGGTCCCACTAACCCCCCTCTCACACTCCTGTATCTGGGGAGGTCCCTCTAACCCCTCTCTCACACTCCTGTATCTGGGGAGGTCCCTCTAACCCCCTCTCACACTCTTATATCTGCGGAGGTCCCTCTAACCCCCTCTCACACTCCTGTATCTGGGAGGTCCCTCTAACCCCCTCTCACACTCCTGTATCTGGGGAGATCCCTCTAACCCCCTCTCACACTCCTATATCTGGGGAGGTCTCACTAACCCCCTCTCTCACACTCCTGTATCTGGGTAGGTACCTCTAACCTCACTCTAACACTCCTGTATCTAGTGAGGTCTCACTAACACCCTCTCTCACACTCCTGTATTTGGGGAGGTCCCTCTAACCCCTTCTCTCACACTCCTGTATCTGGGGAGGTCCCTCTAACCCCCTCTCCCATACTCCTGTATCTGGGGAGGTCCCTCTAACCCCCTCTATCACACTCCTGTATCTGGGGAGGTCCCTCTAACCCCCCTCTCACACTCCTGTATCTGGGGAGGTCCCTTTAACCCCCTTCTCACACTCCTGTACCTGGGGAGGTCCCTCTAACCCCTCTCTCTCATACTCCTGTATCTGCGGAGATCCCTCTAACCCCCCCTCTCAGACTCCTGTATCTGGGGAGGTCCCTCTAACCCCTCTCTCACACTCTCCTGTATCTGCGGAGCTCCCTCTAACCCCCTCTCACACTCCTGTATCTGGGGAGGTCCCTCGAACCCCGCTCTGACACTCCTGTATCTGGGGAGGTCCCTCTAACCCCTCTCTCACACTCCTGTATCTGGGAGGTCCCACTAACCCCCTCTCACACTCCTGTATCTGGGGAGGTCCCTCTAACCCCTCTCTCACACTCCTGTATCTGGGAGGTCCCTCTAACCCCCTCTCACACTCCTGTATCTGGGGAGGTCTCACTAACCCCCTCTCTCACACTCCTGTATTTGGGGAGGTCCCTCTAACCCCGTCTCTCACACTCCTGTATCTGGGGAGGTCCCTCTAACCCCCTCTCCCACACTCCTGTATCTGGGGAGGTCCCTCTAACCCCCTCTATCACACTCCTGTATCTGTGGAGTTCCCTCTAACCCCCCTCTCACATTCCTGTATCTGGGGAGGTCCCTTTAACCCCCTTCTCACACTCCTGTACCTGGGGAGGTCCCTCTAACCCCTCTCTCTCATACTCCTGTATCTGCGGAGATCCCTCTAACCCCCCCTCTCACACTCCTGTATCTGGGGAGGTCCCTCTAACCCTCTCTCACACTCCTGTATCTGGGGAGGTCCCTCTAACCCTCCCTTACACTCCTGTATCTGGGGACGTCCCTCTAACCCTCTCTCACACTCCTGTATCTGGGGAGGTCCCTCTAACCCTCTCTCACACTCCTGTATCTGGGGAGGTCCCTCTAACCCATCTGTCACACTCCTGTGAGGTCATCCACCTTGCAAAAAAAACAGTAAAAGGGAATATTATTTGAATGGGGCTAAATTACAACATGCTGTGGTGCAGAGGGACCTGGGGGTCCTTGTGCATGAATCCCAAAAAGTTAGTTTGCAGGTGCAGCAGGTAATCAGGAAGGCGAATGGAATGTTGGCCTTCATTGCGAGAGGGATGGAGTACAAAAGCAGGGAGGTCCTGCTGCAACTGTACAGGGTATTGGTGAGGCCGCACCTGGAGTACTGCGTGCAGTTTTGGTCACCTTACTTAAGGAAGGATATACTGGCTTTGGAGAGGGTACAGAGACGATTCACTCGGCTGATTCCGGAGATGAGCGGGTTACCTTATGATGATAGATTGAGTAGACTGGGTTTTTACTCGTTGGAGTTCTGAAGGATGAGGGGTGATCTTATAGAAACATTTAAAATAATGAAAGGGATAGACAAGATAGAAGCAGAGAGGTTGTTTCCACTGGTAGGGGTGACTAGAACTAGGGGGCACAGCCTCAAAATACGGGGGAGCCAATTTAAAACCGAGTTGAGGAGGAATTTCTTCTCCTAGAGGGTTGTGAATCTGTGGAATTCTCTGCCCAAGGAAGCAGTTGAGGCTAGCTCATTGAATGTATTCAAATCACAGATAGATAGATTTTTAACCAATAAGGGAATTAAGGGTTATGGGGAGCGGGCCGGTAAGTGGAGCTGAGTCCACGGCCAGATCAGCCATGATCTTATTGAATGGCGGAGCAGGCTCGAGGGGCTAGATGGCCTACTCCTGTTCCTAATTCTTATGTTCTTATGTATCTGGGGAGGTCCCTCTAACCCCCTCCCTTACACTCCTGTATCTGGGGAGGTCCTTCTAACCCTCTCTCACACTCCTGTATCTGGGGAGGTCCCTCTAACCCTCTCTCACTCTCCTGTATCTGGGGAGGTCCCTCTAATCCCCTCTCTCACACTCCTGTATCTGGGAAGGTCCCTCTAACCCCCTCTCTCACACTCCTGTATCTGGGAAGGTTCCTCTAATCCCCTCTCACACACTCCTGTACCTGGAGAGGTCGCACTAACCTCTCTTTGATAGATGATCCCCCTCACCTGCAGCCCCTTTCCCCAATCACAGCCCTTCTATAACAGGCTCCAGACTGTGCGTTATTGTGAGTATAACAGGCTCCAGACTGTGTGTTATTGTGAGTATAACAGGCTCCAGACTGTGTGTTATCGTGAGTATAACAGGCTCCAGACTGTGCGTTATTGTGAGTATAACAGGCTCCAGACTGTGCATTATTGTGAGTATAACAGGCTCCAGACTGTGCGTTATTGTGAGTATAACAGGCTCCAGACTGTGCGTTATTCTGTATATAACAGGCTCCAGACTGTGCGTTAGTCTGTGTATAACAGGCTCCAGACTGTGCGTTAGTCTGATTATAACAGGCTCCAGACTGTGCGTTATTGTGAGTATAACAGGCTCCAGACTGTGCGTTAGTCTGATTATAACAGGCTCCAGACTGTGCGTTAGTCTGAGTATAACAGGCTCCAGACTGTGCGTTAGTCTGTGTATAACAGGCTCCAGACTATGCGTTATTCTGTGATTACTGTGTGAGCCCTCACAGAAACCCTCCAGTCAGCCACTCGTAGATGGCCACAAGCCCGTCCCTGAAGCAGACAAAGTGTCGCGACCATCACAAGCCTCTACATTCTCGCCCTCCTGTTATAAAAGGTAACATTCCATTTTCAATTTTGATTATTTTTTGGAGCTGACTGCCATGTTTCAGTGATCTGTGTATCTGTGTTCATGGACCTTAAATATCTTTGCACCTTGAATGTTCCTCGCTTTTCACACAGTTAAAAAATACTTGGGTCTATCCTTCTTTGGTCCAAAGTGGATCACCTCACACTTATCTGCTTTGTACTCCATCTGCCTCACTTTTGCCACTCACTTAATCGATCAATGTCTCTTTGTCATTTTATGCTCCTGCCTGCATTGCTTACTATGCCACCAATCTTTGTGTCATCGGCAAACTTGGATATACGGCTCTCTATTGCATTGTCTAAGGCATTAATAAATATAGTGAATAGTTGAGGCCCCAGCACAGGTCCTTGTGGGACACCGCGAGTCACTTGCTTCCAATTCGAGTACATACCCATTATCCCTATTCTCTCTCTTCTACCTCCTCCTCCTTTCATTCCATTAACTAAAATTTCCTTCTGGAAGACCATGTAGACTACATCCATGGGCATTCCCCTACCGACTACTTCAGTTACTTCCTCAAAAAGTTCGTTAGACCTGACCTACCTATCACAAACCCATGTTGGCTCGCTCTAAGTGCTC